>NW_026054903.1:100072-256971 GCF_022478755.1 Daldinia loculata
AATTTTCATTCCCGCCCTCGCCTAGCCTCTTTCGGGTGTCCGATAAAGTCACCAACCAAAAAAAAAAAAAAAAAAAAAAAAAAAAAAAAAAAAAAAAAAGCAGGTAATCAGTCTAATACGCGTCGCGTAAGACTGTAGTATAGGTCAAGCGTGAAGGCTAAAGAGACTAGAGAATCCGTAGAGATAGCGAATACCGAGAGAGACCGAACTCCTTATAGGTCTTATGGCTACTTGCCGAATTGTATTTTATAAGAGAAGATATAGCATAGCGACGAGGATGTCTTGAAGTTGTTACATACCTACCTGGGTATACAAAGTAGGCAAGGCATGGATGTGTATTAGAAGAAGTAGGTATTGGAGGGATGCCGGTAAATCGCGGGGCAACTTAAAAAGGTTACTAAAAGCTCACAGCTCTCAATTAGCAATTATCTAATTGGTCAACCCCGGCCCAGTAGATTTACCCCACTTCCCAAAGTCTGGTAGTTTGCATAGTTGGGTAGTTGGGTTTACCAAATGCAGACCTGAACCCACTCCGGACCCATCTCCCGTTACGTACTTTCGTTACTTTCGTCACTTTTATCGACCTCTCATCTTTCTCCACCCCCGGAGCCTAGGCAAGTCTCTCCTTGGCTCACCTCCCCTGTCCTTCATCAAACCCCATACATAGGTAGTGTATATGACCGTGCTACTAGAGCAAGCACGACGCATACATACAAAGCCCGCCGCAGCTCGTATGTAAGTGGTCAGATGAATAGTTGGAGTAGCGCATTGCTACGATGATGCGAGGAGTGGAAGGAGTGGAGAGAGAGAAGAGAAAGAGGGGGGGCGGTTTCATGAAATGTAGTTGAAACTTTTCTTGTCATGTACATCCGGCGTCTCTTATTAACAAAGCCAGGTAGGACGAGTTAAGGTAGGTTAGGTTAAGTATTTATATCTGTTCATCCCCCCTTTTCCTCAGCTCGATTGATATCTTACGTTCCCTCCGGTTTGCACAAACCTAGTTATCCATTCGTACCCCTACCTACGTACGTATATAAGAAGCTCTATCTGTGTGAGGGGGACTTCTTCGTCTACGTAGTAACACGACTCTACTCCCGAAGCTCAGGTAGCGCCCCTGAGTTATTTGGACAGCCTGCTTTCTAAGATACCCAAAACAAAATAGCCGTTGTACCAGTTCCGCCTTATTAATCGTTGACTCCTATCTATTTCAACTCCCTTAGTCGTAAAGATGGTCGCCAACGAGAAGCCCGCGTCTACCTTTAGGTACAACGATAAGCCCGTGTACACTACTTCCAATGGCTTCCCTATCGAGAATCCCTCTAAGTGGCAGCGAGTTGGCACTCATGGTCCCCTCCTACTTCAAGACTTCCACTTGATTGATCTACTCGCCCACTTTGACCGCGAGCGTATCCCTGAGCGTGTCGTCCACGCCAAGGGTGCCGGCGCCTACGGTGAATTCGAAGTCACCGACGACATTAGCGATATCAGCTCTATTGATATGCTGACTGGTGTTGGTAAAAAGACACCAGCCGTCGTTCGATTCTCTACCGTCGGTGGCGAAAAGGGGTCGGCCGACAGCGCCAGAGATCCTCGAGGTATGTTAACTGCCGCTTAGAATAGTTGGTGCCCAATTGCTAACTAGGGCTATAGGATTTGCCCTCAAGTTCTACACTCAGGAGGGCAACTGGGACTGGGTCTACAACAACACACCCGTCTTCTTCCTCCGAGATCCCACCAACTTCCCACTCTTCATCCACACTCAGAAGCGTAACCCTCAGACCAACCTGAAGGATGCTACTATGTTCTGGGACTACTTGGTATGTGTACACTTGACTTACCCGCCCACTTGTAATGCCTTACGGAAGCAAGTCCTAACATAAATCAGTCTACCCACCAAGAATGCGTCCACCAAGTTATGCACCTATTCTCTGATAGGGGCACGCCTTACTCATACCGGTTTATGAACGGCTACTCTGGCCACACCCACAAATGGACCAAGCCCGACGGATCTTTTGTCTATGTCCAAGTACATCTGAAGACTGACCAAGGAAGCAAGACCCTCACCAACGCGGAGGCCGGCAAGTTGGCTTCTGACAACCCCGACTTCTCAACCCAGGACCTGTTTGAGTCTATCCAAAAGGGCGACTTCCCGAGCTGGACCGTCTATGTACAGGTCTTAACACCAGAGCAAGCCGAGAAGTTCAAGTGGAACATCTTTGACTTGACCAAGGTCTGGCCACAAGCTGAGGTGCCTCTCCGACGGTTCGGCAAGTTGACACTCAACAAGAACGTGGAAAACTACTTCGCCGAGATTGAGCAAGTCGCTTTCTCTCCGTCGCATCTCGTCCCTGGTGTCGAGCCCTCGGCAGACCCCGTACTTCAGTCCCGTCTATTCTCATACCCCGACACCCACAGGCACAGGCTCGGTGTCAACTACCAGCAAATCCCTGTAAACGCACCCCTTCATGCTTTTAACCCCTTCCAGCGTGACGGAGCCATGTCCGTAAACGGAAACTACGGCGCCAACCCCAACTACCCCAGCAGCTACCGCAACCTGACTTACCAGGCCATCAAGCCTACGAATCCCCACGAGAAATGGTCCGGAGCCGCTGTTAGCGACCTATTCGACGAGATCCAGCCCCACGACTACGAGCAAGCCCATGGCCTCTGGAAGGTCCTTGGCCGGACCCCGGGTCAACAGGAGAACTTCGTCAACAACGTCGCCGTTCACCTAAAGGATGCGCACAAGGACACGCGGGAGCGAACATACGACATGTTCACTAAGGTCAACCCCGAGCTCGGCTCTGCCATCAAGGCTGAGACTGAGAAGAACGTCAAGCTATGAACGTGGGATTTTATAATCTATCATGGAATCTAATGCGATGAGAATGAAAATGTTCTATACGAGTAACGTAAAAAGACGCGACTTTCTCTACCTAGTGTCGCAGTTGTGTAGTCACTATAATTCAAAGGTTGAATGCCTATCTATCATGTCTTTACCTTCGTAGAGTATTGTAATATGTTTTCGGTCCGTGTGATATTCGTATATTGAGAATAGTAAAGTCTGTTAATATATGGCGGTATTTATAACTCTTGATGTCTAATTTTGCGACATTTTCTAGTCAAATTTGTGGCCTTTTGGTTACTGTTAGTAGAAGTTATATTTCAACACGTTTATAGAAGGGTGACGAGGAGTGCATGCTCCGCATATTATATCTAGCAATGCAGTTAACAAATCCGAAGCCATCTAATTGGGATCCGGGAGGTGTTTTTTTTTTTTTTCTTGGATAGTAATTGCAACTATTGAGTAGTAATAAGATGTCTTAGGCCGTCCATTATCTTTATTAGACCTAATAGGAGTTAGATAAATGGCCGAGGGAACAACCCCAATGTCCAACTACCCTCATTTTACTTCTTAGTTGAGATAAATATCAGTCAAATTGATAGGTAAGCATGAATACCAAAAATATTAAATCAGAAGAATTCATAACTAGGCTCGGAGTATCGTCTCAATGCTCATGTAGACATCCGATTCGTGATATCTCGATACCGTACAGAAAAACCAATGCCCAATCCTGACGCTATTCGAAGAAGAAGAAAAAAACACTGTTATCCAGACCCTCGTTACCGGGAGTCAAGTCGCACAAAAACCCACAAGACCAGTTAACTCCAAGGCCGGATCCGGACCGTATCAACCATCTACTGGTATGCCAGGATAGATAGATAGATAGATAGATAGCTAGTCCAGACCACGGTCATATGCGGTTGTCGCGCCTCACCCCCCTGTATAAACCCCTGCGCCCCGAGACGGCAGACCTCTAATCTTGCCGCTGCATCTGGTTGGCCAAATTCATGTGCATCAGGGCATCGCGCTGCCACTCCTCGTCTTGTCCTGTACTACTTTGCCTGCGGGCCCACATGGCCTCGTTCGAAGCCTCGCGGCCGTCGACACCGGGGAGGCGGATCTGCGGTGGCTGCGGGTATTGTCTCAGCGGCACGCCCCCGTTGCTGAAGCGGTCCATATCCACAATTCTTTCGTTGCTAGCGGAAAGGTCCACTGCGTGAGGCAAGGCTGACATCTTGTTCATCTGATGATCTAGCTCTTCCTGTTCTAAAATCTGTGGTGCGTGCTCCATATTTCTTAGAGAACTTGCTCCGGGAGCGTTGTTGCTTCGAACACTGCCCACACTAGCACGGTGGTTCTCGCCCGCTCCATCGCCGCCCTCCACACTACCGGAGTCTGCGTCGCGGATCGCGAATTGCGCGACTGTACGCATCTTTCGAGTAACCCAACTAGCCAAGATCTTGCCGCGTTGCTTCTCACCGAGTCGACTACGAGGGAAATCGCCCTTGTTCACAAAGGCAACTATATCAACTACTATCTGGTGATCGTTGAGAATAGCATTTACGATGACGGGGACGATAGACGCAAGATAAGCCTTGCGTGACACTTCAACAAGGACGACTACGAGTCCACCTGCTTGGAAGACGGCGCTAGATATTGTGTTAGCCTTGAGCCATCATTTTGGCAGAGTTGAACTTACCAGCCACCGGGAACGATGTTTCGATGGGATTTCTCAACCGAGGCCTCTATATCCATCGGGAAATGGCTTAAACCGTTAATCTCGAAGGTCTCGCCGATGTTACCTAGTACGAAAAGGACCTGCATATCTACTTGGGCCCCACCCGGTCCAATAGGCCGACTGACGTTATGCAGAAAGCCGAGATCTCCAGTTCGGACATAACTGATGTTGGGATCGCCATCTATAGTGCGTCCATCGAAGCGTTCGGCATCAAAGGGATCTCTGGACCCGTAGAACGCCTTCACGCATGCTTCTGAATCAACCCAGATCTCTCCATACTCCCCATCTGTACAGAGGAGCCGGCTCTCGGGATTGACGATGGCTATTTGGGTTGAAACCGGCACCATGCCGGAGTCTTGAACTAATAGGGCCTTCGGATCCGACTCTGGATCTATAGGAACGATTAACCCTCTACGAAGAGCCCGTTGGTCAAGCCAAAGCTCGATAGGCTCGATGCACATATACGACCGCGACGCAACCATCGGATTTAGTACATGTGAGTATACCGTATTTATAGCCGTCCTATCAAGGCCAGTGGCCGCGAAATGGAGTCTGACCTTTTGGAATACGTCGACGCGGGGCCTTCCTTCGGCCGAGATCATCATGTTCTTTAGTTCGTGCATAGCGAAGCCCTTGCCGGGCATCGTATTCATAGCGTGGTCGAGCATCTGGGGCGTTGCATATGTGTCTTTTATCTTATATCGGCTTAGGGTTAAGAAGAGTGAGATGGGGTTTTGCGCAAACTCCACGGGTGAAAGTAGGTAAGTGGGCGTGCCTATATAGATACCCATTAGACACGAGTGGATAAAGCCTAAGCCCGTGGTGCTTCTGACGCAGCCGAGCACCGGTCTCGAACTCGTCATCTGGCAGGTTTCCTTTTGGACCTTGCACATCCCTAAAATAGTGTCATGGCCAAGCTGCACCGAAATTCTGCGTTGGTCTGGTGTCCAATACGCCCAAATTATAACAGGGTATCCCGGCTGTATCCAGGCAGGATCGACGGTAATACCAAGGTCACGGAGACCACTGTTCTGCTTAGGTGGTTTCGAGGTGTTGAATACGCTCGGGACAGTGATTTTGAGGAACTGGGCGGATTGTTTGATATGCTGGGAGACGGCCTTCGACTTAAGGAGGTGATCTACCTCATTATTAACAAGGACAGCTTTAATGCCATAGTCATTAATGAGATGGAGGAAAGCCGGCACATCTTCGTTCAATCGTCGCTCGTCCATCGGTGCAGTTGGTATGATGACGGCACCGAGGTTGATGCAAGCATGGACGGCGAAAATGTAATCTTCGGAATGCGTATACATGAGCATGACGTGGTCACGGGGCCGTATTCTGGCCTTGTTACGAAGATACAGGGCTACAGCAGCAACTCTAGTATCGAACTTTCTCCACGTAATGCCTTTCCCTTCCTTACCCCTGCCGTCGATAGTGCAATAGGAGAGCTCTTCCGGCTGCCGTGCTACTCGCCATTGGATGAGATCTGTGATGCTTGAGAAGTTATTTAATGGCGTAGATGTACGATCGTCAATGACAACCTCGCGTCTGTCAATTCCTGAATATTGCTTGTCAGCAGGTCCAAGGAAGTCTCCTCGAGCGTCTGACGCCGTGGGCGACCAAATACCGCCCATAGGGTCCACCCCGATAGGCAGGTTTAGCACCGCATGTTCGACGCCAAATTTTACATGAACACATGGTAGATTGCCGAGGTCGAACTCCCTGCGGCACAGCATGTTTCCTATCTCTCGCCTACCGTTCTTCGTCACACGCGGTAAGGAATTCGGTGCCGTGATCATAACGCAATAAACCCTTAGATGGTGTTCTTGCATAAGAACATCCATGCATCTTTCTGAGAGCGTGTCTAACAACGCGGTGTCTAGCTGCCTAGGCGGAGCACCGGACGTTGCTGGAGCTGTTGAAGCTGCCGACGACTCTAGTACTACTATTGGTAGATGCTCATCATTGACGAAGACGTCAAACGCGGAGCAATCAAATACTTGCTTATTCAAGTTTCGAAGGATGCTGACAATAATGTGCTGCACGAAGAAGTATCGATGTTCAGCAACCTCGTGGCCATGCTCGACCCACTCGACCTTCTGTCGGATACGGTCTTCATATAATCCAAGCACGAAAATTTTGCCTTCAATCACGGTCCCAAGAAGACCGGTCCTAAGGAACTCGGGCTCTACCGGTGTAGGAGTCGGGTCTCCCGGTTCGAATTTGTAGGGTCTGGCATGAAAGATCTGCTCTGTATGCTTGGGCAACGCCCAAAACCCCCCGGATAAAGAAGGAGAATCCACCCAAATCTCTCCAATAGAATGTGGAGAGGTCAGAAGTCCCGTTTCGGGGTCAACAACAGCGAGAGTAGCATCAGGAATCGGATATCCAAAGGCACCAACCCGGACGGTGCCTAGTTCGGTATTCGCCTTCTTCCGAGCGTCCTCTCCTATGGCTACTACGACGACTTCGTTCGTCTTGAGCGCTTCTCGGTCTAACAGAACCTCGCTGAGATCATTCTTAGCGTCATGCTCTTTCGTAGTCGTTGTACCGCCCCCGAGAAGACTTCCAAAACCATTCGATGGCGCTGGTTTATCCTTCTCCTTATCCTTCTCCTTTTCCTTTTCCTTCTCTTTTTCTTTGTCCTTATCTTCCTCCTTGTCGGTTTCTGAACCGGAATCGGTGTCGATATCTAATTTCAATGGACATCCCATGCGCTCTTCGCCACCTAACCAATCCCGGACGCTGATAACCATGCCTCCATGTTCGGGCAAACATAGCATCGGGGCAACGACTTCCCTAGCCCTAGGGTTTCGTAGAGGTCGAAGCCATCGATCAGCTAATACTTCGTGGAACTCACTATCCACCGTCAAGGTATCGATTAGACAAAGCTTGACATGCTGAAAGTTTGGCTCCATGCCCTTCTTGAAATTTCGCGTAGTCATGGGATCTTGTTGGTAGTTGAAGGCAGCAGTTCTCAGGCCGGGATAGTCGGCAACCATAAGCGTAGCCTTATATTTAGTAATGAGGTGGGCATAGAGACCAGGAGCGTTTACCGCTTTATTCTCTACCCATACAGTCGTATGACCGCTATAGACATTGAGAAGGACACCCAGAATCATACCGATGCCTTGACGAGGATCAAGGTAGGATAAAAGAATCTCACTGCTAGCGCCCCCTCCTATGAGGCGTCCATTCTTATCTCTAAGGGTACGGTTGAAGGTGTCGTTGGACCCATTAGGGACGGTCTGAACTATAGCACTTAGACACGCCATCTGGTGCATTATAGTGCGGTGGCTAAGTACCACACCCCGAAGATCTCCAGTCGGGGCTCTGGAAAATTCAATGTATGCTAGATCAGGGACGGATAAAGGGGGTACGTCATCCTTCTTCTTCGGATGGTAGCTTCCAAATTCATTAGTTTTCCACCATTCAACCCCTTTAGGCCAGTTCAATTTCTGCGTGGTGATATCTCGCTGAAATGATTTCAAGTTATTGTCGGTAGTTAAGGCTAAATGCGCTTGCGTGGAAGTTAAGATGAGGTTTAACTTTGGGTAGTCCTGTAAGTCATTAATAGGAACTGCCACAACGCCCGCGATAAAACAGCCTAGGAGGGCGATCGCGAAGTCGATGATCTCTGAATCCCTGTAAATAAGAGCAACGCGGTCCCCACGATACAACGAACTTTTGTCTCGAATGACTTGTGCTACTTTCTCTGCTCGAGAAGCGAGCTTGTCCCAAGTAATAGATGCTATCTCCTTTCCCTTACTATCAAGCACCCAATATGCCGGAAGCTTCCCAGTAGTGCGCCCCCTATGTCTTAGCACAGCAGCAATGTTGTCGAAATTCGACATAGCGGTATTTTCATCGTGCGGGTCATGGATAGCAAATGGTAGTTCTCGTGGGTCGAGGGGCATCTGATACTCTAGTGCCTCGGGGGGAGGTAAATCACTCGCAGTGAGCATGGGCGGGGCCATAGCAGCGGTAGGTGAGAAGGCATCACTGGATGAATATCTGTGTACGCCTCCGCCATATTCGCCGCCGCCGCCGCCGCCGCCGCCGCCACCGGGACCTTGGTCGTATGACTGTTGACCGGCAAAATCGGAAAAATACACCTGGGAGTCTACCATTGTGCCGGTCCGGCTGTCATAAGGGTTTGGTTGTTGGGGTCCATACCCTCCTTGGTGCTCCGGTTTAAAGGCATAATCCCCCGAGACCATCGTCCCCGACCGCGTGGGAGAGTCAGAAACCATCGTTTGAGCATAGCTAGGAACAGGGTTAAGAAATAGCGAATCGCGCTGGCTCAAGGTTGGACGTTGTTCGGCCAAAGGTCCGCCTGGACGTAGCAACCCGGCCGGATGCTCGGCGCCATAGGGAGGGCCAGAACTGGGTATTCCAGTCGATTGGGGTCGCCAATCGACGGGAGATGTGATAGTCGAAGGGGAATACGCGTCATGGGGATCTGGATTAACGGTGTTTAAAGCGGCATATGCTGCGTCTCTATGCCCTTCGCTCGTATTAGGGGTATCGTCGTCGACAGTGTGTATTCGTAAGCCTCCAGTAGCATCAGCTAATGCGCCGGGGCCTAGATATTGCGAGAGTAGCTGGGTCCGTCGTTTTTGAAAGCTACAGGCGAAATGAGGCGTGTTAGCACGACTAAGGATGAATACTGTATGCGATGGCACGTCAAGAGGAAGGTCTAATGATATACACTATAGTATTAAAGACAAAACCTTACCCCTTCTCTGTAATGTCGCCTTCCTATACCAGGACTCGTAGTTAGTTTGCGTTCAATGGCTTCTCTTGTGAACATGTTGGGCCTCGTACCCCGCCGCTGCTGGCGGGCGGTAAGGGTATCGCGAGCCGAATAACGGGAGAAGTAAATGACACCAGCGTACCTCGAGCTCTCTCTCCAATTCGTCCAACTTCTCTTGCAGGTCCGGATTCAATTGCGCCATGTCGATTTCTCGTCGTTTAGCACAGAAGGGAAGAAGCGCTCAAAGGTTTACGCCCGTCTCGTCCGCCGGATTACCCGATTCAAAAGCGATTCAAAAAAGGCGAGAGGCCCGTGACGTCAAATTGTTTCGGGGGGGGGGGACGATATTGACCTTTCTTCCTCTTCGACCTATCGCAACAAGATATACCAACCAATAATACCTCGGTCAGATATAAAAATAGGGTATCATGACAATGCAACACAGCAATGTACTGCGAGTTGGGCAGATATGTATTCGGAAAAGGATCATTAAAAAGGTTAAATGGGAACTTGGAAACATGGAAATAATTCGACTCTCAGAAGTCTGATGTTCTAACTGTGGCTTCCAGGTACCTAGGTACATTGTCTTTACCTTTTAGGTACCTGTATGTACGAAGTACATCTGTATGAGGTGGTGTAAGTACCTATTTTTACGAGCAAACCCCAAGTTTACGCTGGCAATTGGCCGTAATTGGTCGCAATTGGTCGTAATAAGGTTGCGAAGAGCACGCACTAGGGCAATACGAACTTTGAATGTTCCAACCCACCGATGCCACCAGTGCCTGCAGTGCCTGGGAAAAACGAAGTGGGAAGTAGTGGGACGGCCCTAGCAGCGCTTATCGATCAATCATGGTCTTTGGGGAGTACTTGACTTAATGTACCTACGCTGATGTACCTAGGCTATCTGGGATGTCACGAGACGTCCACGTTTTTGTGAGCGGAGTACGGTAAAACCTATACGCCGCAAGTAAGTACTTAACCAAAAAAAAACTAACATTTTCTTTTTACTGTTAAAATTTCCTTTCTTTTTTTTTGATCACTTTATCTCAATCATTAGAATTCGCAACCGAATTAGATGAGGATTCGTTGGATATAAGCAGATGGCAAGCTTCTAACTTATCAGCTCCGATTATTAGAAAGCTCGTCGTAGCCGAGTCTAGCAACAAACCCTAAACTCTGAGCCATTTTTCTCATTCAGCTTGGTGTCTTGGACAAGAGGCGTGATATCATCCGCTACCCAATCTGTATCCCTAGAAGAAACATGAACGGGGACAACTACTAACAGCTCTTTTTAATGGCACAACCTAGAGAAGGGAGTTCTCCTTGCCTTTGTTTAATGGTCGAATATTTTATTCGCATTGAATAATCCGGCCCCTGATTGCCCACCTAATACTAGATGTTAGGGAATCGGTATAACTGCCACGATGTCACGAAGTAAGTTTATCTTCTTATTCAAGCACCTCTACGATATCCCCTGATGAAATCAACGCATTCACAGACCTGTTCTGAAACTCCCTGTTGAGAAAATGCATTGAGCTCTACTGATTATACATATCTTCTTGACGCAACGCTTATGTTTTGTTGTACGCAACCCCTGCTAACCAATAACATAGGCTTCGAAAATGGTTATCATGCCGTGAACCCATCTAACCCCCTATCAATGTAGCTTCCCTTCAGATCTCGTTTCCCTTGTGCCTATACACATCGTTTCTTTGTAATGGACAATGCTGCTGTTATAAGAGGTTCTTTCTAGGGAAGTAACTTGTTTATTGTGCCTAACAATGTTATACACGAACAATGCCCCTCTCGGACCGCAATGAAGAAAAAGGATTTGTTATCTCAATAGTATATAGTTACGTAGTGCCGATCAATACGAGTAGAATTTTTTTTCATAGAGTAACCCTGTTGGTTTTACCCCTGATCGACTTCTCATAGCGGTTTCTTGCCTTGGCGGTTTAGCAGAGCTGACTACCTCGTCTATAAGCTGCGTCGAACTCAGATCTCGCACTATTAGGTGACATACTACTCAACCAATAATGGGTTACGAGCGAAATCAGTACCCGGGGATGGAACCTCCGGATATGTACGGTGACACATCAAGCATTCTTCAAAATATCGATTTTGATAATCCGATATTGACTACACAATTTGATACACTACCAGATTTCCTTGAACCGCCTGTCGTTCCACCTGTCGGTCCATATAACACTCATCCTTCTCAGTTCCAGAGCTTCGACCCGACTCTTGCAGTACCGGAACCAATTTACCCGGTCTCTCAAGAGTTCGTAGACCCGACCCTTCTAAGTAACACCGGTCATGTTGCGGTTCCTACCTTCCAGCAAGAACCGTACGGTACGTATAATTCCATGAACATCAGTGGCCCCGTTGCCAACCACCATGATTTCACAGCCACCTCCCCAAGCTATCCTATCAACTACACCCAGTTTCATCCTACCCAGTTTTCACCGCCTCCTCAACCTTATCAACCTTATCAACCTCAGCATCCGCAGCCACTTAGTTCGTATCCAACCCCTCGCCGAATCAGCGACGTGAGTATATTGAGCTCTGAGTACAGCAACAGCCAACCAGAGAACGAAAAACGGGACATATTTTCACTCAGAAGGAGCAGAATACCCTCACCAGTCCTCATTCACCATGAGCCCCCCTTAAAGCGCCCTGCCAAGGGGCCCAATGGATTATCGCTAAGAAGCGGCCAGATACCTAGAGTCACAAGGAAGAAAGACCCAAAACCAGACCCTCGGGAGTGGTACGGGTCCCCACCATCTCCCCCGGAGAGCTGGGGTCCAAAGGATAAAAATGGCCGTCCTCTTTTTAAGTATACGGAATGCGGAGAGCTTGAGAGGGGCAAAACGTATTCGGAACACGAACTACGTAGGTATCTCTACGGCCCCAAAAACGATGACCTTTTTTCGCAACCGAGCCGATTACACGGGGTACCAGAGGTAGAGGACAGGATCCGCCAGGGTCTTACGTTGTGGATTGGTTGGGTCGCTCCTCAGTCCAATGACAGATATCCCTACGGAACCCAATCTCAGAAGTGTCGATTTGCCGGCTGTGAAGATACTCAGAATACCATCAGGACGGGATTTCCGCGTATTATCTTTGATGAGCGGATGAATGATGACGGTGAGGTCATCGACCCTTACCATAATGCCGGGTATATGCATTTATATTGCTTTGAGCAGCATTTCGATCTCGTCGACGCCATGATTCACCTCGACGTCCGCCCCGACGAGAGGAACTTCAAGCACGAGGATAACATCTTCAAGTTGACAAGGCATTTCTCTGATATGCGGACCGTAGTCGACTTGTGGTGGTACGACGAATATCCAAAGTTCGTTGAGGCCAGATCAAGGGGGAAGAGGCGAGACCATCGTAATTATAAGAATTCCCTAAGCTACCGGCTTATTCTCCATGCACTTGATAATAGCACTGACGCTCGTCTTAAACTACGCGAAGAGAGAGGTGGCGCTAATATGGCAAAGCACAAAGGAGACATCAAAAAACAAAAGTTCTTGAGAGAATGTAGAAACTTTGGGTTACTAGATGATAATGACAACCCAGTCCCCGGTGCCGATGTACGGCTGCCAGAGCTTATGCTTGAAAAACGCCTAGCAAAGAAATTAGCTAGAACAGGCGGACGTAAAGACACTCCAGCACCAGCAGAAGATCTGCCCTCACCAGCATCAACAACTTACCAAAGCACCGCGGAATATCAACAGGACGCTACTAATTCAACGCCTTGTAGTATACACTCGTCAATTGATTTCTACACTCCAGTGCTGGGTTCGGGTTCGCCCTATGCGTATTTGTCTCCAAAGCCAATATCGCCTCCTCCTTACCATCAACAACCAATTTCGAGCCCTGGAACCTCGTCGAGTCCCATAGGGAACACGGCACGAAAGCGAGGTAGGGACGAAGTATTGATGGAAGATCGAAATATCGGTATACCCTACGATCCTATTCGGGATGGCCCAAATAAGAGGCCACGAACAAGCCCTAGCCCAGCACCACCCACAACGCCTCAACATGCGTATGCTCAGGTACCAGATCACACGGGGCAACAGGACGAGGCCGACAATGGGGTTGGTAGTGTACCAACGCCAACGGAGGCAAGTCATTTGCCAACTCCGCCTCCGACTGAGCCTCTAGGTTTGTACCCGGATTCCGATTTTAATATCCATAATGCAGCGTCCGTTAACGTGGATATTATTACAGAGGGTACGGAAGATAACCAAGAAAAAGGCGAAAAACAAGCTGAAATGGCTGATGACGATTCGGTCGAGGCTGTGGACAATATAGAATTCAACGAATGCGATGATCTTTTTGGCAACCCTGCTGACGAAGCCGGACTCGCCGACCTATACAACCCCTGAGGCAGTTTGCCATTGGACACAGCTGCCCTGGAGGCAGAGACCGGTCCAACGAATAAGCTGCCCATGTAGCTGAATATCTTCAACTTGCGGTAAGTTTGAATTCATGGGAAAATTAGGCATTCTAGGGCATAGGGGTGGCGTTTGACCTTAGGACACGCATTGGGTTGGGCGCTTCGTGAGTAAGTTGTCCTTTCTTGTTGCCACGTCTCTGACGAGGGGAGTTTGTCAAATGTACGCGATACCGGGATGTATGTTTCCATGGGCAGGCTATTCGAGAAAATGTCCATATAAGAAATTATTAAAAAAAGAAAAAAAAAAGTATTTCTACAACCGATATCTTTCAGCAACCGATTTTGTTTTATGTTTTCTAAAAAGCAACAACTGTTTACCCACTCACGGTAAGTTTTCTAGTCGTCATATATATAGCGTATAAGTACGCATACTCTCTACACTTTAAGGTATTAAATGGTTAGGTATTTAGGTAGACAGGCACTTAATGTATTATCTACTTCTGGATATTCAATATAAATGTAAATATAAATGTACTATGTCGAGAGTCAGTGATTGGAGACATCATAGTAGACAACCCTGGACCAGATGCCTTGCTTCGGGGTTCTTTTATATATTAGGTACCTATGTATATGTAGATCCGAGTCCTGTACGAGTAACTGTTGACTCAGAGATGATGTGTATGAACTGAACATCGGCTTGAATAGATCAACCTAGGCGAGTGCGTAGTTTGACTACTGACTGACTTAAGTCAACAAGACATAAGGTACCTAGGCTATATAAGTGATGGCCAGTTGTTAGCCCCGTCTTACCGCGCAAACAACGTCACTACGGTTGAGTTATTATTAGCGAGAACCACAATAGTCGCATAACATCCGCTGTTAACATAGTAAGTAAGTACAAGCTAGTATCCTAATGCGGCTTCTATTAAGCGTAAATAAGACGTCGAATATGATACCTACTGATGTTAAACCAAAAAAAAGACGCGGTACCGAAACTAAGGGTAGGATAGGATCGGAAAAGGAAGGCCCAATTTTAAATCTGTGACAAGAAAAAACAGGTTGTGGTTGGCAAATAAAAATGCAGTATGAATGATGCGATTCGCATGTGTAGAGTCGTAGATACCGGAGTGACCGAGAGGAACACATATCAAGGTGGTACCGCTCCGTTGTTATCAGGTCCTAGTAGGTCCTAGCCGGCCCTAGGTAAACGCTAAAACAAACCCAAGAATCGAACCTGCCCATACCGGAACTCGATTTGCGCTGCAGTGGAGTTTTCGATTAGCTGTGCCTCCTGTGCGCTAGAACTGAATTGGATAAAAGCTACAACTTAGGGGCTTGCACACATCACTTACTTAGGTAACTAACCTTAAAGTCAGAAGATCCCAGTTCCCCAGATTTCCAGAATTAATTGTTCACATGGGGGATATATCTTGAACCACTTCCGTCTAACTCTTTTTTCTCTTCTTTTTTCTTCCCTTCTTCTATTGTTACTGAGAAGCCGCCTGAAGAATTACAAAGGTCAGACAACGCCGAGAAAAGGAAACAAGAGCTGGGGTGAGAGAGCGGCGCTGGAATTCAAAGTCACGTGTGGGATACGGAAAGCTTTAGGTGGTAGATAACCTACCAAAAGCAAAAGAACCGATGCCGTAGCGCGCTCCTTTGGGGACGAATAACGGCCTCAACGCTGTGCATCGCCCAAGCCACCTTCTCCAAACACTCTTTCGCATATCCAAGAGAAGAATTGAAAGCTGGAAGAATATTCTTCTCCCCCGGCGAGCGCAACAAACTACCCTTTACACATCGGTTGTCACTAGACGAGACGAGACAAAACGAGACAAAGGTGCTACGGAACCGTCGCAATTGCTACCAATTGTCGCAAGAGAATGGGTAGACAGGACAGGACGAGAAATGCAAGTCAGCCTGCCTTGCAGGTCATTGTGCTGGTAAGTAAAGTCGTTTCATCTCAATCTTAGTTTCATGAAATGCAACCTGTTTGGAACAACGACCTTTGATTCGCCAGCAGCTGGTGCTGCTTACAACGCGACCCTCGACCACTTGGATGACCACTTGGATGTGAGCATGTATTGCGCATATGAGTCGAATGAAATGCTGCACTGGCGCATAGTTAGATCGATCAATATGGGGGAATTTAATTGGTTCAACAACCAAACCGCTACCGACCCGACGACGAAACAGATACTCCAAGGCAATTTGGTCGCAAAGTATTTATCTGTTGGATTCCATGTACCCGTTTTTAAACAAATGATTCTCCGGTTGCCTTGGTTCCGAGGACTCTCTGGAAGAAGACAAAGCTTACTATCCTTCTGCCAGACTCGACGGCCGGTGACAACAAATACGAAAGAGCAAACACCCCAAATTCCAAATTCCAAATACCAAATTCGAGCCAAACCCATCTATCGGATATAAGAAAATAGCAGAGGTCACGTGTATTCGCATGTCGATAACTTCTTCTATCGGTTCTATCAATCTCTCCGGAAATTGTGACGTCACCGGAACCGTCCCTGTCCACTGTCCATCTTGTACTTCGGGACCTCCATTTAATGTACCTACACCGGTCCGGTCCTTTGACTCGGATTACGCGGCGCAACGGTGACGGTTGACATTTGCTTCTCACACCGAGGATCCCAATTAGGATTAATATTGTGCTATTATGAATTATCGGTATACTGTAGATACTAACATTCAATTCTCATCTTAGGGCGCGAGTGGTGGACCACGGGAGGACAATGTCACCGCTTTCCTCGTACGGTCCGTTAGAACTAACTGGAGTCGGGGATCGTTAGTTGCTCTCGATGGTGGCGTTCACCTCGCCGCCATCACTCAAATTCTTGAGGAGACGCAGCCACCAGGCCTCGGCTGTGATATTGCATTACCGCATGTCTTAAGGACAGGACCCTTTGCGGGCATGGAAATCCACTCTACCTCTGCGTCGGCCAATGCGTTTGATGTATCAAAAAATCTTGTTGACTCGTACTTAATTACTCACCCTCATCTGGACCATATCAGCGGATTCGTTCTCAACACCGCAGCTCCTCCAGGAACAAAACCAAAACGCATCGCCGGTCTGCCCTCTACCATCTCTGCGTTCAAGACGCATATTTTCAACAATATTATCTGGCCAAATTTATCTGATGAGAATAATGGCGCCGGCCTCGTAACTTACATGCGTTTAGTCGAGGGAGGTAGTCCGGCTCTTGGCGAAGGGGCTGATAGAGGCTACCTAGAAGTTAGCGATGGTCTCACAGTTAAAGTCTTCAGCGTCAGCCACGGACATTGCATGGAGAAACATGCCCATAGGGGTTCGACGTCTTCACGCTATGGAAGTACAGATGGATCTCTCATATCGCCTAGAAGTGTTAGTAGTGCCAATGGCGCTTCGGGGTCGTCAATTATCTTCAGGAACGGTGTCAGAACTCAATCCATAGGCGAAATCGAACGGGAAACAGAATGTGTCTACGATTCGAGTGCATACTTCATCCGGGACGCACTCAGCGGTCGCGAAATCCTGATGTTCGGCGATGTGGAGCCCGATAGCCTCTCGTTGTCTCCAAGGAACATTGGCGTCTGGCTTGAAGCGGCTCCGAAGATCGCAACCGGACACCTCGCAGCGATATTTATCGAATGCTCGTACGACGATAGCCGGACCGACGACAGACTCTATGGCCATTTAACCCCGCGCTACATCACCCAAGAGATGCAAACACTCGCGGCAGAAGTCGAGAGAATTCGCCAGGTCCCAGCTAGGCTCGAGTCGACTAAGAAACGCAAGAGGGAGCTGGAAGAATCAGGCAGGAGAGCTAACAGAGCCATTGCCCGGGCTACTCACGGGCCCGTGCCGGTAGACGACCGGTCTGTGTCGCCGAAATCGATGCGACCACCAAAGAGCACGAGACCCGAGTCCAGTGAAAACAACATTTCTTCGCATCTCATGGCTCCAACCGCCGAGATGAATCTGAAGGATGCCAGTATACTGCGGACTCCGAAGATGCCTAATGCTCTCCGAGGGCTAACGGTAGTTATCATCCATACCAAGGAAAACTTCGACGGCAAAGAACCGGCAGGAGACAAGATATTGAAAGAGATACTCGCACACGAGGAGAAGGCCAGGCTAGGTTGCGAATATATCCTCTCGCGAAGAGGGCAGAGCCTCACTTTCTAATTTTCCTTTGGTTACATGTACGGCTGGGAAGGTGTTGGTAAATATAGCACTAGGTGTGCCAGCATGCAGTGTTTGCCGGGCCGGGTTATACCTTTTTTTAATTTTATCTACGTGGGATAAGTTTGTTGAAATTTTTTTTTCAACATCTGGGTTACAAGTATGACACTGGCGTTTTAGGGATAAGCTGTCGTCGGGACTAAGGCAGGCTTTGCGGTTTCGGTAGGCGTCAAGGACTAGATACCTAGATGAGGAGTTAGAGGGCAGGCATGGTGTAAGATGATGCGTATGAATTGTATGAATTCAATGAGATGGATGATATTTTCGTTAAAAGATATTTGTTACTTCTTCATTCTACCATGGTTGTTTGAAATCTTTATGATTATACTGTTTTGTGGTTCAATAAATTAGATACCATCATAGGGAGGAGTCTATACTATGTCCTGATGATTTATAGTCTAGGGATCCATTGTGGAATTTCTCTCGTTCCGATTCAACTTCGGGAACACTTTTGATCCCCGACTATCATTCAATCCCGGTCCTCCCCCGAGTTCCCCGATTCAGAAACGTTCCGAGTAAGCGTTCCGAAACATTACATCACCACCCAACCTAATAACAGAATGCTCTTTTTCGAAAAGGACTAATGGTCTTTTCAAAACTTCCAAACGCAAACAATCATACATTAATAAACACGGCCATTTATAATCCTTACAGGGAATCGAGGAATCCTACAAGCGCTAAAAGTGGGAAGCCATCTCCGTCGTTCCGCGCCGTCTCCTCCGGTAATCGGCTATTCCGCTACGCTGTATCTCTCGGCGATTATCACCCGCGTGTAGCCGCCTTGCGGTATTATAACTTCCTCCCCATGCCGCCTCCTCACCATCGGAACTCTTTCTTGGCAATCCGCACACTGCGAGGAAGACCAACACCGCACTTTGTGCTACCTAGAGTTTTTTTATTAGATCCGGTATTCGCCGCCAACAACATGTCCTTCTCAACTCAGCAGGAGGCCGCTATTAAGCGGAACCCGCACCCGGACTTCAAGAAGGCCGAGGCGTCGCGCCCGGACTGGGATAACGAGTCGCAGTTCCGGTATACCAAAACCGCCGCTCCTGACTGGCCCATCGGCTCCGGCGCTAATAGCCAGCGCGCTGCCGAGGCAGACGACAAGAAACACGTGTGCATCGACCCGTACGAGGCAGGGCGCCCCCTCACCTTCAACTACAAGCTACTCATCAGCGGCATCGTACCGCGACCCATCGGATTCGTATCGTCGCAAGCCGCAGACGGCAGCGCGCGCAACCTAGCGCCCTTCTCATACTTCAACATGGTGAGCCACGACCCGCCGCTCTTCGCGCTCGGCGTAGCCGCCACGCTCGCCACGACCCGCCGCTCTTCGCGCTCGGCGTAGCCGCCACGCTCGCCACGCCAAAAGATACCCTGCGCAACATCCTCGACAGCCGGGAGTGCGTGGTCAGCATCATCGGCGAGGACTTCCTCGAGGCGGCGAACGCGACAAGCGTGGACGCCCCGTACGGTACCAGCGAGTGGGACGTCAGCGGTCTGACACCCGTATACGACACGCGCGACGTCAAGGCCCCGAGGGTAAAAGAGGCTGTGTTCAGCGTCGAGTGCAAGCTCGAGAGCGTGCGCGAGTTCGAGAGCCGGGCTGAGCCGGGGAAGAAGACGGGGTGTCTGGTTCTACTCGAGGGCACGCGATTCTGGGTCCGCGAGGATGCGGTTAATGAGGAGCGCAGTTTGATTGATCCCGCGGTGCTTAGGCCGGTGGGCCGGTTGGGAGGGATCACGTATGCTCGTGTTACGGAGGCGGTGGAGATTCAGAGGCCGAGGTTTAGGGAGGATGTTGGTGGGGTGGAGGGGTTGGAGAAGTTAAAGGGGGAGGGGAAGGGAGAGGATAAGTCTACGTAGTGCTTGACTCCGATTTGATGTCGGGGGCTAGCAAATACGGCTTATTAGGGGTTGTTCTGTGGTGGGTTTATTCGAGTCGTTTGAGGCTCGGTAGTATGCTTAGACTACTAGAAGGCGCAGTATCTAGAACGGGAAGTACGAGGCGAAGATGCTTGAGTCTAGATGTATTATCGTATTTGGAGTAACTTAGCATAGAAGTTGAAATAGATGCGTATACAATACAGTATAGTATGATTGTTCTATCCCAAGAATATAAACGGGGTTTCGTATGATAGTAACAAGCCGATGTTTGAACATGGTATCTGACTTATATTTTTAAGATAACTACCCCTTGTCTAATATCAAATTCGCTTCGACAGCAAGCAGACATCAAAGCCACATTTTATCTAACATCTTTACGGATCGGTTATATGTAGTAACTATGTAGTAAAGAAAAGCTTAGTTAATAGTTTACCATAGTACCATTAGCCTAAGCCAGGATTATATCAGAGCGGTAACCCCAGCTATTCAACCCCAGATCATGCGGGGAAGTATCCAGGTCAGTTGTGGGGGAACAGGGTTGGAGTTCTTAAACCTTGATCCTATCATATATATGATAAAGATCATCGAATGACAGCTACAGAATATATCTCCTGATGCTAAGTAGGATTTAGTCCTACTTGTGGAGGCTCGATGAAGACTTAATCTGTCAACCAACGACCTAGCACCGCTGTAATATTGGCCGACTAGCCGAGATCTCCAGGAACCTATAGCAAACCCCACAGATCATCCACCTATCGCTGTGATATATCTTCCGGGCATCTTGGTTCGGGGTCTTGGCTTCGTGCCGTTTCGAGCCCGAGCGTGTGAACATTCCAACTTTTATATTAGACATCTCCAGAAATATGTAGATACCACCTCTGGGCTTTATTCTTTTGCTAGACACCGGGAAGATAGATGCTTGTAGCTTGAGCTATCAGAGGAATATCAAATAAATAGCTTTCAAGTACATGAGTCTACAGCGTTTCGACGATGCAGCTCAACCCAGTGAGCTCGCTTATAGCTGCGCTTGCTCTTCTCTCGCCAGCGTTTGCGACGGGACACTCCAAGATCCCGTCTCGTCCCAATGTCGTACCAGGTCCTTATAGCGCCGGCAGAGCCATGCCACCCTCGCCTTTGCGTGAGAAAGGGCGGTACTGCCATGTAAAGCAAGGATGTAGCACGAAACGCGACGACGCACCGCATATACTGCAAGCCCTGCAGGAATGCAACGACGGTGGTACCGTAGTATTCGATAAGTCCTATCAAATTGGCTCGCCACTGGACCTCAATTTTCTCAAGCACATCGACGTTGTCATCACCGGCTCCATCGCTTTCGACGACTCTGACGTGTACTACTGGCAGAACAACAGCTTCAAATACGAGTTCCAGAACCAAAGCGTGTTTTGGAAGCTCGGTGGAGAGGATGTTAATATATACGGCGATTTGACTCTGGAGGAGGGTAAGAGTGTCATTGATGGCAAGGGTCAGGCGTATTGGGAAGAGTTGCAGACTAATACGGCTGTAAGTATATTTATAATAACTTCGGTATAGTATTTATATTAGAAACTTGTACTAACTCTAAGATTTGTAGTTGTATCGGCCTATGCTCTTTGCCTTCGACGGCATGAAGGGGGCCACCATGTCGAATCTACGGATGCGCAACCCGCCAAACGTAAGTGATGGTATTAGCGATACTTGACTATTAATACAGATAACCCTTGGCTGACACGCTTATAGTGGTTCAATATTATTGCGAATAGTTCCGACATCATCGTTAGCAACATGGATCTTCGCGCGGAGGTAAACCATCCTCGCCCAGAAGTGCCACAGACATTAACAGCTATAGTCTCTCAGCGGTGTGAAGATTGCTAACTCGGATGGTTGGGACACCTACCGTTCCGATCGAGTAGTAATACAAGATTCTTTTATTCGAAACACTGATGGTATGTATACGATAACACTTAACTGTTCTGGACGGTTGCTAACTTACAAGACTGCGTGTCCTTCAAACCAAACAGCACCAACGTTGTCATCCAAAACTTAGAGTGCATCGGCTCGCATGGTATCAGCATTGGTTCCATTGGCCAATACGTAGGCCAAACTGACATTGTCGAGAACCTGCACATCTATAATATCTCTATGACCAACGCCAGTGACTTTGCGAGGATAAAGGTGTGGCCCGGCACGCAGACTAACTTCCAAACTCATCTCGTCGGCGGTGGAGGATCTGGCTATGTTCGAAATGTTACGTATGATCTCCTTCACAGCATTAATAACGATAGGGCCATCACTATCACGCAGTGTTACGGACAGAGCAACAAGACATTGTGTAATGAGTTCCCGGTAAGTGTCACTGGAGGCCAGAGAGCCTTATGTTAGGACGCCTTCGCAATACTAACTTTTAACTATGCAGGCCAATTTAACTATCGAAGACGTAACCATGAAGAATATATACGGAACGACATCTACGAAGTTAGACCCGCAAGCAGGCTCGCTTGTATGCAGCGCACCAGATGTCAGTTCTAAGATCCTACATATCTTGAAGCAAGGTAGTTATGTATGCTAACCCAAATCCCAAAATCAGCGGTGTAGCAACATCAAAATCGAAAATATCACGGTCACGGTTCCGAGTGGAGAGTCTCCCGTTTACGAGTGTAGTAATATGGATAACGGCTTGCTACAACTGACTTGCGTTGCAGAATCCGAGGAAGACCGGGATACCGAGCAAGGCTAAGGGGGCATCTCGTCGAAATCTCTATACGTTCAAATCAATAATGAATACCTAGGAGTATATATTATACCATTCAGCTGCCAAACTTTGAAGGCTCCCCAAATACTGCTTATGAATATATTAGTACTAGTAGATTGAAGCTCTTACTAACAATACTTATGCTCTTTTTGATAAGATTATAATGTAAATAAACTCAACGCAACTTGTTAATATTTAGTTTATGTAAAGGCGGGCATCGCTTACAGATTAATATCCCCTGACTATATTCAAGAGGTGAACCAATAATACTCTGACTAAAATATATAACAACAGCACTAGAAATGAAGGGCTATCTAAGTACAGCTATTTACAACATGTGAGAATTCCGCATTAAAGACCACATCAAAAACTGACGCTAGCCGCACCAATACGACGTTGAACGTCAAGGTCGAGCAAGCAGAACATGCCACTGCCGATCGATCAGGGGCTTCGGCATAATAACCGTATTAAGATAGTTAGACCTTAATACAAGCATTAACACGAGACATGATCCCGTTGTTGTATTGGCGCTTTTCGCTCTCCTTCTATTTTCGTGTTGACATCTACTGACATCGTCCATAACCCGACCTATTAGACAATTTCCAGTCGAGGATTCATCCGGATAAATATCGACCGCGGTGGCTATACTACATACCTACCCCAGACGGGTGCTATATGTACGGGACGAGGGCGTATATTGCAACTCAACTAATTAATATTTCCACCATTAGCATTGCTCCCCTACCATTATGATCCAGTTTAATCTTAAGCCTGCCGTTGAGTCTAGACCAGAGCAGAGGAGTATTTATTCGACGACCTCGCTCATAATCCGGGCGAGCTCTTAAGTTGCCTTCTCACGCTCGCTCATAAGGAAATCACCGTCTGCTTGCTCGCCACCATGCATTTACTCGGAGCATACTCGCTGCTCCTAGCAGCTGCGTCCTGCGCCGAGGCAGTCCGGACTATAATCCCCAAAACGAGCTTCGACTCGCAGTCCAACTTCGACGCGGACTGGGCGTACAACTACCCGTGGGGAACCGACCACAACGGCGGCGCGCGCATGGACAAGAGCCAAGTCCAGTTCTCGAACGGCATGGTGACTCTGACCGCGAAAAAGGTCACCGGCCAAAAGGACGCCACGCACGGCGGCCAGCAGATCAAGATCAACTACCTGTCCGGCGCCGTCAGCGCCAAGGAGCACTTCAACGTGTCGCGGGGCGGCGGGTACGACTTCTCGGGCGAGTTCAAGGCCACGACGACCAAGGGCACTTGGCCCGCGTTCTGGCTGACGGCGGTGGAGGGCTGGCCGCCCGAGATCGACATGGCGGAGTGGAAGGGGTCGGGCAAGATCTCGTTCAACACGTTTAACACGTCGTCCGTGCTCTCCTGGAAGGACGTGAACTACGCCAGCCCAGACCAGTTCCACTCCATCAAGTGCGAAGTCCGCGATATCAACCAGCGGGATGTCTCTGTCAAGTTCTACATGGACGGCTCGCTTGTCACGACGCAGGTCGGAGGGAACTTCTTCGGCAAGCCGATGTATCTGTAAGTTGAATACGGAGCTGCTCTTGTGCCATAGCTTTACGGTAGATGCGAGTATGAATAACTAGCATAACTAACATGTGTTATTTCTAAGGATTATCAACTTGCAAATGGAGGGTTCATCCGGATCTCCAGGCCCTAGCAGCGGTAAGTACACGGCCCAAAGCTGTGACGTTCCTAGCTAATGACGAATAAACAGACACTCTGTATCAGGTGCGAAACCTAGAGGTGTTGAGCTATAATCCGTAGTACGGGGTGTAACAGCAAAGAGCAGCAAGTTCTACGAGTTAGATAATAACTTGACCTAATTTAGGCCTGGCCTGACTTAGCCTGGATAGATCTTTTTTAGGGATATTTATTTAAGTTGAACGTTAAATTTTCTATTTGGTATTTTATACGAATATTTTTAGGGTAATATTATTGGTTATTGGTAAAGGTTTTGGGTGAAATATATTAGGTGGCTGATATGGGTAAGTGTAGCTTTATAAGAGTATATAGGCCAAGTTAACGATACGGCGAGGTAAGCCTTTAAATCTATTATTTTTAACTTGACTTGTATCGAGCTAGATATATACAATTATTTAACCTGACCTGACTTGTGGAACTCGCTGGCAAGGAGAAGTAAATAGTTTGCAGAAATATACCACCTATCCTAACGCCGAAGCCTTAGTACCTAGGTATGAACCTAAGTGAGGACGCCGCAGGTCTAGTTATTAGCGAGTGAGCCGAAATAAGGGGTTAATCAAGCGTAAAAAGCTATTTACCTTTAATACATAATAACATAGTACCATCCAGCGACCTGCGTAACCGTAAATAGATTCATAACTGCCCATTAGAAAGACTAGTCTGGATATAACTAAGTGCCCTCTTAACTTACGAACAGGAGGGAGGCTGGGAAGCTCGTATTACCCCATGATAAGGAAGCGAAGCGCTTATTCCGCCTATACGAATAATAGCGCGTAGCCGTATCATCGGGGAGTAAATCTACCTTAATTTCCAACCAAATAATCGCCTATAAGTCGACTATCATTTACTCGTCGTGATAGATCTGACTGTCTGAGATGCTATACCGTATACTCAACTACGTTCGACTTTCAACATACGTCTACAAAGTCTATGTAGTAAGACTTTCGAGAAAAACTAAATAACAATTCAAAACTTCGTACTAATACGACGTATAAAACGTCCTATTCCCTATTCCCTAGTCCTAGTCCTTTCCACAATAGGCAGCAGCTTAATACAACCTTATGTCTACCTACATAGGTACATAGGTGCTCGAGCCCTTCCACAACTTACAAGACACAAGACACAAGACACAACCGACTCCGCGTATGCGATTTTACCATCAGCACTAACACGAAACAACCAGCATCTGATTAAATCTTCGCTTAAGACCTATATACCTACATGTAAAGCATATAATGTCATCTCGCATCCAACTTAACCTAACTAGTCAGGATTAAGCATTAGATTTCCACCCCGCGAGGCGCAGTACTTTTTACCTAGCGAACCCCCAATCTGCTTGGGTATATAGGTACCTAGGTAGCTGCCTAGATACCCTACCCAGATAGGTAGATACATAAGGCATATGTAGTCCGGGCCAGTCCAGTCCGCCCATCTACACGATCTACTTGCTCGTCTGCCCGACGAAACCCCGAATAAACATCCAGACGCTGTCCGAGATATACTCCGCTCTGGATCCAAAAATTCTCCTCCCGCTGTATATCGAACCGCGGGAAACGGGGCTGTCCGCCAGACTGTCCGGTCCTCTTCCCGTATATACATATATATATGTATGTATATAGTACCATCGTCCGTCCGTCCGGTCGTCCGCATGTCTATGTGCATGTATGTGCACTGGGAAAGACAAAGTGAAAAGTGAAAAAAACTCCGACCATGCAGCTGTTTTATACAATCCGTACGCCGACCTGCCAGATCTACTTATGCCTATGTAGCATATCCTATCCTATCCGTTTCCGACCCTCATATTAACGTGTCCGCTTTATCTTTCCGTCATGGGCTAGGGGGGGCCTCTCTTGACGCCCTACCCGCGGGTGCTCCTACCGAGTATCCGATGTTCTCGCGCTCGTCGTCTGCGACTCGGCCGTATCTGCGTCTGCGTTAGCACTCTGATCCATCCAAAACAACAATCAAATCGAGCCGCCGGGACATACTCTAGCAGCAACCTAAAGAACCACACCTCCATGTCCTCGTGTCTTAGGACCTTATTCGCCCAATCGCGCTGCTGGTTCGCGAGGCGCTCGGCCTCCTTCGTCCCCAGATCGCCGTGACCGAAGAACCGGACAGCCTCGAGCCACTCCTCACCCTGTATACTGAGGGGGATGTAATGCGCCCACGGCTTCAACCACTCGAGGTGCCACTCGCGGAAGATGGCCCATTTGTACACCAAGCTCTTGCTCTTTAGGAACGCATAGAATCGCCCGCTGAAAGCGTTCCCGTCGATGTCCAGCAGATACTTGTACTTCCACGCGTCCTGTTGCTCCGCATGCCCCTTGATCGTGAAGAATTCCTTCTGCGCATCACAGTCGCCGG
The DNA here is from genome assembly GCF_022478755.1 of Daldinia loculata. NCBI lineage: Eukaryota > Fungi > Ascomycota > Sordariomycetes > Xylariales > Hypoxylaceae > Daldinia > Daldinia loculata. The sequence goes on from NW_026054903.1 coordinate 126,794, forward strand.
GGTCGCACTGCCCCACTCCCGAGAAGTATACGTCGATGATGTCCTTGTAATCGCCCCGCGGTACCTCCTGGACCCCCCATTTGCCATTATTCTCCTCGAGGATCTTAGCGTTATCGGCCGCGTTCATCTTCTTCACGAACCGCTGTCGGTGCTGTCGTCGCCACCCGCCATTCCTACTGAAACCGCCGGTCGTAGAGCCGCGCCAGTAGAACTTATCTTGCTTCTCGGTCCACGGAACGTCCTTTGCCTCGTCATACGTTACCTTCTCAAACCAGTACCACGGCGACGGGTACAATATATCAGAGTAGGACGAGATCTTGGACTGCGAGAATATCGGGAACAGATCGAGGACGATGTTGTATGCATTCGGTCGGTCGAAGAAGCCGAACGTCGAGCCTAGCGACGGGGAATAGCAGATATCGGACATGGCTGTGATATTGTAGATGAAGCCTAGCTCTCCCAAGCCGTACTTCGAGATATCATCTTTTCTCTCTTCTTCCTCCAACCCTCTAGAAGGGCTTTCCGGAGGACACGATAGCCTCGAGTGAGTCCAAGTTGGCTGATGAGCAAAGATGTTGAACCGCGTTAGTTTGCTCTCCTCAAATTTAGATCCGTCATTCAGCCCCTTGCCCATCGGCGTAAACTCGTTTCTCGGGCGGGAATGGGAATTGGCCGCGGGCATATTAATATCCTTAGCCCTCTTAACCAATCTAGCTAGGTCATCATGCGGTACTACGACTCTCGATTCGTCGTGCAGGTTAAAGCACAGGTCCATATCGGGTAACCACTTTAGGAATTTCCCCATCATGCCCGCAGTGGCCTCGCGCTGCCACTCGCTCCCACCCTGGATATGCGTAATTTTACCGTTTCGGATCTGGACACCTAGCAACGCGTTATCGAAACCTAGCGCCTCCCTGGCGCGTGCGCGTATCGTGAAGGGCTTTAGTCCCCAGAAGGGCGTCAGCGACTCGTGGATCATGTCGAATTCATCGATGAGCTGGACGTTCTTGGCCTTCGCGAACTCGAACCATTTGTCGAAGTTGGGCGGCGGCGGGATCCCGTACCGCCTGCGGTACTCTGCAACAGCATCCTTGATTGTCTTGGATTGGCGTGACTTGGTGGCTTCGAGGTCTTTTTCCGCTTGCGTGATCAAGTAATACATAGGATGTTCTCCAGCGGGAGCGGGCTTCGGCTTAGGATCGAAGGGGACCGGGGCGGCCAGCGGTTGTGGTGCATTACTCGAGCCATCTTTCCCAGCGCCGTATGTATACGATAGAGGGCCGGGTTTAAGGTCTGAAAGGTTGGTGCCGGAAGGCGTCAACCGGAAGAGTGTGATGACGCAAATACCGAGGAAGACGAGCCCGCCGGTTAGGATCAGTTGGCGCGGCCGCATTTCTCTTCACGCCCTAATCTCACCCGCAGTTTAGAAGGCTCGATGGCGTCGGCTGAGACTTGTTGGCGCAGCAGGAAATAATGATGTAAAGAATGACATTGGTACATGTACCTATCGTGGAGAAGAGGGATACTATTTAGAATAGAAGGAAATATGGAGATATAAACCTCTGAAAGAAATGGACCCGATGAGCTTCAGGAGCCCTTTCCATTCCTGTTTTTTAGTTGCTACCTCTGTACGTAGTGCCCCGGTATTTGTTTGCTTGATCCAATTAAATACTTCCATTTAATCAATAGACGTGCGGGAGGACGCACTGTGACGCGTCTCTGACCCGACCTAGCCATATTATATTATCCATGAATCATGTACAAATTATTTCGAACTTTGCGGGCCGCAGTCAGGGGTATAAGCATGTAAATATTTAAACTTGTGTAAACGTGTGAAAATAGCACGAAATCTGGTCACAAAATTCGGAGGATTACAATTACACTTGTCAATGGATGACAGAACTTTATACCAAATAAACTCAATTACCCGTCACCGTTGTACGGAAGGATCAAGCTTTATTTTCAGTTAGTTAGCGAAGGTACCAATGTTACATAGGTAAGCCCTTGAATTGAACATTCAATGTCCTGCTATGTAGGTACAAGGTACTAAGAGGTACACAGTACAACCGGCACTTTCACATGGCACTCCGTGGCTTGGCAACATACAGGGGAACACAGGGGGCTAGACGCATGCAAGAACTGGACTTGTGTAGCATTTCGTGGTATCGTGGTGTATTTGGCTGAAAAACATCAAGCATCATAGCTTAGCCATTATCCATTCCTCCCAAACGCCGAAAATGCTCTTTAGTCAGTTCATATCCCTTGTTCCTTTTCCTTTTTCTTTTGTCATCCGCCTAGTAGAAGAAGCCGATAATCTTGCCAGCAACGTGCTTCCTTCGGGCCTCCTCGTGGTCCATGATACCGGCAGAGGTGGTAAGGATGATGTAGCCGAACTGACGGGAGGGTAGCAGCTTGACAACCCACTTCTCGAGCTGGGAAAGGTGGACGTTGTATCGGGGAGAGATGACACCGCACTTGTTGATGCGGCCGTTCAACTGCACGACGATCTTGCCGGATCGGTGGTCATCGACCTCCTCGAACTCGCCGACGTAGCCTAACAAGGAAAAAAGCGTTAGCTGAATGTAGCGAAAGACTAAACGTAAGACTTCATTTTGAATATATCAGAGAAACGTGTAAGATTCGTTCGCCAGAAAAAAAACTTCGATCTATCGGCAACTTAAAAGACTTCGGTCGTAGGGCGTTTTGAGACCGTTATCCAGTTATCATGCCGAATGCTTTATACATGAGGGATGTCGGAGGGCTAGTTCGTGCGGAAGACGAAGAAGATATGACCTACCGTGGCGCTGCATGACGGTCAAGAACTTGACGATGACCTTGGAGCTGGGTCGGATGAGGACCTGACGCTTGCCGGTCTTCTCGGCGTTGTTGATGGCGTTAAGCGCATCGTTGAGGACGGAAGTCTTGACCATTTTGGCGGTGTTGCGAGATTCTCAGACCGTTCGAAAAGGATGTGAGGTATCTGTTGGTAATGGTGTTTGGTTAGCCTTCAAAAGCCAAGAGCATGGAGAGTGCCCTCCCCCAATGTGCCACGTTGGGGAGGGTTCTGCCCGCTCAGTACTGGAGAGGAGAAGCGTATCAGAAACCCGACTCGTCCATCGCGACGCGAAGACCGGCGGCAAGGTCTCTGATTGCTCTCCCCCGGCTTCTTGAAGGGCGCATTGGGGGATGGAGTGTGCCTTAATTTAAGGCATGGCGACTTTATTATAACATACCTCTATAGAGGTCGTGAGCGAAGGGGGATTGCTTGACACTCTGGTTTGTGCTTGTCGTGCAGAAGTTTGGTTGAGGTGAACAGAGTGGAGGTAAGAAAAAAAGTTAGAGGGATGGTTGGCGGTCAGTTAGATTGATTTCTCTTTTTTTGCGGTGCGAAAATTGTGGTGGGCGGGTTGAATTGGGAATCTCCACCCAATGGGGTAAATTTCGGCCAACTAACCCTAAGCGATACACAACTAGCCTTCCCCACTGCACCTTCCCTAACGTCCAAGCCTCGATTGATACACTCTATTTCCATTCGGCGATTTGGAACAATTCTAGATTTTCGCACGACTCAACCCACCCACCAAATTCACCTTCACAACTCGACACAGCAAAACCACTCTTCGAGGATCGCACCGGTGTCACAAAATTCAAGATGGTATGTTTTATTATCTATATTATTATTGCGTTCCTGCACGAAGGGACAAGGATATTCAAATGCGACGGCCTTGTATCTTGTGTGCTCAGGTTGCTATTGTGTGCGCGCAAGCAATTTGCTAACAATTATTCTTCAACTTTAGTCGGACGTAGAAGAGAACAACGCACCCGAAGTCCCCGAGGAGGTTGAAGTTTCCGCCGATGCCTCCAAGGGCCAGATGTCCGTTCTGGACGCCCTCAAGGGTGTCTTGAAGCTCGCCCTTATGCACGACGGTCTTGCCCGGGGTCTCCGTGAAGCATCCAAGGCTCTGGACCGACGACAAGCCCACATGTGTGTTCTAAACGAATCCTGCGAAGAAGAGGCCTACAAGAAGTTGGTCATCGCTCTCTGCTCCGAACACAAGATTCCCCTGATCAAGGTTCCCGACGGAAAGCAACTGGGCGAGTGGTCAGGTCTCTGTAAGTTACATGAACCTATGGGGTTATACGATTCGGAACTAACCACAATATTTTGTAGGCGTTTTGGACCGAGAAGGCAACGCGCGCAAGGTAGTAAACTGCTCTTGCGTGGTTGTCAAGGACTGGGGTGAGGAGTCGACTGAGCGATCCATCCTCCTGAACTACTTCCAGACCGAGCAGTAAGGAATTCATCACGGGCGTTGCGCGGGGATATAGACAGTGGAACGGGATGATTTTCAAGCCATCGTCATGAGCCCTTGGCATGTACTCTACCGGCTTGACCATCTGGCATAGATGCTGGGAAAAAATTAAGGGGTCTATACTGCATCAGGAATCAAGGAAAACTTGCATTACCAATCTTGGCTGCAAAGCTTCTTTTTCACCCGTGAAGTCTTTTGTTATTATGGTGATTATGAGCTCATTTGCGCTCTTCTACTACAATCAGGTGGTATCCGAACGCCGTCTTCGCCTCTCCGATGTTGAGATTACTGCCCTTACTCTCTGGTAGCGCGAAAGCAACATCTTCAAATTCAGGTTGTAGTGATCCTTTCCGTTGTGTACCAAGGAGACCGCCTAAGATTTCCAGGTTAGTTTTTTACTTATATAGGAGGTAGAGACTAGATACTAGGTACTCAAGTATCAAGAAGTAAAGTGATAGATTCCGACTCCGTAGATAGAACGTACCTTGTTTAGCTTTATCCTCGCTATACTCTCTAGCCACTGCGATGAAATTACTCAGAGTGGGATCCTCCCTGATCTTAGCCAACGCTTCTTCCTTCTTGGAGTGTTTTTCGCACTACGAGTTGTGTGTCAATTCGTATACTTCAGGATGAGGAGGTCGAACCCTAACTTACTAGGATATGGCGAACCACAACGGACTGTGCGCCTTTCACTTTACCACCCTTTTTGTCATCATTGTCGCCAGAGTCCTTATTATTCGACTTGTTATCGGCCTTCTTCTTCGCACCCATTTTGAATAATGTTGGTGTTAATAGTGGTTGGATGAGCTACAAAGTTGATGTGAGAGCCCCACGTTGATCTGATCGAACTGACGTGCAGGTAATAGTAATAGCACCTAACCTACCTAACCTTAGGTATGGAATATGAGGGGCTATTAGCCGGATCATGTTCAGCTGGTTGGCGGCTGTCAAATATTAGACCCACTAAGCTCATCCCTTTCCTACCACTTACACGATAGGTAGGTCATAGAACTTAATCCGGGGTATTATACTAGGGTTATAAGCTATACGCTACAATTTGCTAAGGATTGATTCTTAATAATACGACAGTAGGCGACATAGAGAGGACTTATATAGGCTTCGTGCGGCATTATAGCTACCCACCATCGGACCTTACCCCTATTCTTGAGAATCAGCTCCAGACCCCCAACGCGAGACAGACGCTCTAAATAGACGCGCCCTTCTCCAGTCATCTCTGTCGATCTTTTCTTCCTGGCGTCTAAGCTTCCACTCCAGATAGCTTGTCTCCCCCTGCAGGAGCTTGATCTTGTCGCCTTCGAGCTTCTCGTATAAGTTCCAGTCGTCTAGCTGGGAGGGTCGCGGTATGCTTTCGATGTCCTCCAGGGACACCTTTTGGTTCGGCACGTGCTCAAGTGTTAGTTCTAGGCGGTAAACATTTGTATTGCTGTCGAGCTTGCACCCGTACTGTTTGACAGTGAAACTTTTCGATAGATGAGTAAGTATTCTGTCAACTGCCAACTACATGAAAATGAGTAGCAAAAGGTTCTGTCATGACTCACAGTCCATCATAACGGACGCCGGCCTGCGGCGCTAGAATACTCTTTAGTCTGTAGCCTCGAAGAACGCGGATCTGTCGGCCGACTTGGGATATCAGAGCGATATGCATGTCCGTAGACCTTCCTTCGCGGACATATTTATAAGTATCACCCCGTAGCCACTCTTCCTGTCCGGTAAGTAGAGGTAGAGTAGTGATACAATACCTTCCTTTCGTCGGTACCTCCAACGAACTAGCCACCATGCCATCTCTCTCAGCACATGTAATGTTCAGCCACCAGCTTGACGGCACATATGATGTCAGAAACAAGCCAATCGAACCACAAAAGAACGAACTTCGAGAACTTACTGTCCAGGATCGAATCGTAGGTTCCCCTCAAGCTCAGAGATTGGGTCGCTCACTTTCGTCTGCCACTTACCCAGGTCGTAGGATAGGGAGGTGTTGAACGAAACATCCTTGAGCCGGCCGCCCTTGACCAGCGCCGCACAGCGATATTGATCCATCATGAAGTACTGCTCGCGGAATCTGCGCCTCCACGCGCGCCATAGGTTCTTAGCATGCGATATAATGACGCGGAATTGCAGCGAGAAGCTGCCAGTTGCCGCACCTGTTCCCAATAACGGGCTAGAAGCGCCTCTCATCTTCTCGGCGAACTGTAGAAGCTCAGCCAGCAGCTTGTCGAGCCGAGCGTGCTCAATAGTCTCGATATCGAGTGCTGGATCCCCCCATTGCTGCTCCTCGTCTCTAAGCGCAGCCTCTAGGAAACTGTTTAGTTTCTCGGTTCCAGGTCCCACGCTTCTATAGTGCTTCAAGTTTACCCTGACGGAGTCCGACAGCTCTAGTAGGGCCGCTGGATTCCAGTTTAGCTCAGCGGGTTCGCCGGACGCCAGTGAGAACGCAGACTGGGCTAAGTACACCCATTGTTAGTCGGCAACTATAATTAAATAGTAGTTAATTGAGCTACAATACCTCTCAAAGGCGGCGGTCTCCTGCTAAACGGCAAGCTGCTAGCTCCGTCTAAACTAAAGTGCTTAACATTTCGGCTTGGGACCTGTACATCGTGAGCAATACTATCAACAAGCCACATATGTTATTTTTTTCTGCATCGCATTACCTTGTTCGTAATATCCTGTTGTCTACTGAAGAGGAAGTAGTCTTGTCCATCATCGCTAATTCCAGCAGATTTTGGCTTCAGATACACCCTTGGTACGTCTACTCGAGACCGGGTACTCTGGTTGTACTGCGCGATTCGTTCGAGCATGCTCATTATGAGGTATAGTTAATAGGCTAGTATATAGTTTGCTCGTCTCGTAGCATCCCAGTTGCGGCTTAGAAGCTCTTAGTCCAATTTTCGGTAGCGATATCTCGTATACAGTGTCCTTGAGACGGCCTTACGGGCAGAAATTATATACGGATTAATGAGGTTATACACGGATTAATGAGGTTTGATTAGCAATGCTTTAAAGTAGGTGTACTTGATATAGGTGGTCGAATCGATATACCAGGGAGAGGCTTGCGAACAAGAAGACACGCCTCACTCCTCTACCTAACAAAGGGAAGTCGCTATTCGAGGACATGATGATATTATGGATCTTGTGAAACAAAGAAGCCTCAGCTCTCTACACGTAGCACTCTGCACTTGCCTTAGGTGCTTATTACACTACGTACATATAGATGTACCTTACACGTAGGTCCTCACAAAGACCATATACCCTAGAGATATATGTAGGTACATAGTCAACGGGACAGAGATGAGAAAGGACTTACTCTCCATGTTACATATGTAGCTCATGCTTCACTATAGAATTCCGATCTGAAAATTTAGGTACCTGGATAGAATAGGCATGTGAGTATGTTCTACGGGGAATTGGAGGACAAGGATAGCTCGTGATACTATATGCTAGGCATATAGTGCATTTGATTTGTTTCGTAGTAATTGGGTATCTTAGCTAACTTCCATAGAATGCCAGAATGATATGGGCCCTATGCCCACTTCTCATTACACCAAAGCCATATCAGCAACTTAGCGTTTCATCTCTTTAGCAGAACATAATGTCAACATTGTAGGGCCATGCGCTTATACATCTTGCATTCCCGTTGTTGAGTTAGTATGACTCATAAAAGTTTGGGTCCTTACCGACAGAGGAACATCAAAACACGATGAAGTTATGAATGCCTCTAGGTCCTCACACTCTGCCAATTAATCTCGTGTGTTTTAGCTAGGAAATGACCTGCGGGTGTAGAAAAATCGAAGGAGTTCTAGGTAAAATGGAGAGGGTGGCGCAAAATGGGCTAGGTTCGTAACAGTGAAATGCTAGCGTTAGATCCCCTCGTTATAGGTCGATAGAGAATCTAGAATAGCCGTGTCGTCGCTTACGGGGATCGCCCCTTGAAGTTCTCGAAGAACCATGGTTGCGTACTGGCTAGTGTTTAGTGCAAATCGAAGGATCACTGCGATTTTCTTCTCATCAGTAGTAGTAGCATTGGTTAACTGGTCCGACTCGTTCGCCTCGTGTTCGCCATCGTGGATGTCACCTAAGGGTTCGGTATGACGAGATGTTTCGGCTACGCTATCACCCGGTGGCTTTATTGCTTCGTTCTGGCGACTAGTGCTGCTAGGCAGATCGACGGCGGGCTTCGACGTCTGCCCGTCGGGTTGAATCTCGGACGTAGCTGTATTCTCGGAAGACTTCATGATGCTGTTGTCAGTAAACACTCTCAACGCTGCCATAAGTAGTTGAATGGCGCTCTTTGCAACGGCTCGCACCTGTGATGTAAGGGTGGCGACAAGCAAGTGGCCAGAATTTCTGTCATCTTGGCCTGTCAACTGCACCCCTTCGATTGTATTTGGCTGATTAGCCTTATCTGCGTCTACTTGCATCTTATCTTCATAAGCTTGCGAGATACCGTTCTCGTTCCCTGCTTTGATATCATCTGTTTGCTCAGAAACTTTGACTCGCTTGTTACTTCCGTTGACTGAAGTCTGCACCCAGGTATCTCTTGTCCGAGTCTCTGGCATGTCGGTAGACTCTTCGGCTTTTCGTCTCTCGGACCTGGCTCGAGCCTCTTGGAGATCACTATCTCGTACGTTATCGGTAAAGTTTTGCCATGTCGAGGGTGTTCCTTGTGCCTCTCGCTGAGCGGCTGTGCGATCCGCTGCTTCTTTAGCTTTGCGACTTCGTATTAGATCTAAATCAGTCGGTACTAGTTGTTCCGTATCCTTCAAGTAGGTTCGGACAGAGGCGTCTGGTGTGCCAATGAACTTGCCCATGAGCTTGCGGTAAGATCCAGGGAGGCTAAAATCTTTCTGCTGCCGGAGCATATTTTGGGGGTCTAGCCCGCCATTCTCCTCCTTAGCCATGAAGTCTCTATAGAACTGTCCAATTTCATTATCCGGGTATACGACGTCCCAACCCGGAGACGGCAATACGACGTCAAAGATGGAATACTTCCCACTACTAGCTTCTTCCTCTGTTAGTGCATGTGCTTTCAACCCGCGTGCATCATCGGCAAAAGATCCTCCGTCCATGAGATGGATCATATCCTCTTCACTGTTTCCGTTCTGGCGGTCTTCTGATGAGGTAGAAGCTTCGGAACCAATAAGGACTAAGTCTCCTTTGACTACTTGCAGACCGAACTGCTCCCAGCGTCTGCTTGCGGCAAAATTCCATACTAGAGACTGGTATGCATGAACATACATCGTACGCATCCCACGACTAATTGAAAGGAGCGCCCCGAGAAAATCCCTAGGCTGTTTATCGAGCTGACGCATCAATGCAGACTCGACATGACATCTTCTGGGTAAACACTTAAGCGCATCCTGTGACTTGCCGGTCTCTGAAAATATTGAACAAGCCCGTGCACGATACGTATCCTCGCGACGCATCGATTCGACGGAGCTAGGGTCAGAGATGTCTAATAAAGCAGGGTCGAAAGAGAGTAGAGCTTGTACAGCGCCTTCGAAATCACGGTTGAGAATCTTCATGCCGATTTCCTGAGTTCCAATTTGATGTGTACCAAATCGCTGAGTGCCATAGTAGTTAATAAAACCATTCCGAGTGACCTGCTCTAATGCTGTCTTTATGGTAGTATCTGCAACCTCGAGTTTTTGCTCAAACGTCAGGTCTTGCGTCCCACTAAAGTAGCAGTTTTTGAGAACAATCACAAACTCATTCCCGCTATGGTGTCCTAGGTGGATGGAATGATGCTCGATCTTGAAATCTCCGAGTTTCACGCCATATATCTTGTCGTTGTTAAGAGAAACTAGTGACTGAGGATTTCGTCTCCGCATACTGACTCGCTGGGTAGTCACAGCACGGCGGTCTTTGGTGCCAGCGATACCGAAGAAGGCGGGCTTGAGATTTAGACAACGGGCTATTTGACCAATCGCGTCCATCGTATCTCGGTTCTCCTTGTAGAGAGTGAAATGCAAGAACTTGCCATCTTGATCCTGGCCGCCATTCTGGCCGGTGTTTCTGGATCTCTCATTTCTAGACCTATCATTCCTTGAGCGGCTGCCCCACTGCTGGTTACCTCTGGTGACAACTGTTGCCTTAATAGAGCCATCCGAATCCGTGGCAGTGTCAAGTTTGCCGCCAAATATGCGACGAATTTCCTGATTAGAGTCAGTTTTACTCGATTAGAAATATCTAGTGGACTTACTAAATGAACTCGGGATCTTTGGGCTTTATCAGTTATTGCTGCGATCGTCACAAATTTGGAGACTTTAGGTTGTGCTTTCGTGCTTTCATTTGCCTTGCTGTACAAGTCAATTAAACCTTCTGCAGTGCTTTGACCGAGGAGATCTATGAGAACTGTCTGATCGGATACGGATATAGTGGTGGAACTTCCTCCATCCTTTGGCTGCTCCGAACTGGCTGATGGCTGAGATGCCGTATCGTTCGCGGCAACGGTATCAACGGTATCAGTTGTGAGGGTTTTGCCCTCTTCAGAATGTAATGGCTTGGCAACTTGAGGCTTTGCTGTTGGTTGATCAGGAGTCTATTGGAGTTATATGCTTTAGTTAAGGGTTACGATGCAGGGTAAAACCGACTCACAGGTTTTGCTAATTCCCTTGCATTTGTCTGGAAGTCATGCAGATGGATCACTTCACCATTCTTACTGATCTCATGGACTTGGAAATCGGTGAATCTAAAATTTTTATTAGAACTGAACCGAATAAGCGAACCGACGTTATAACGACGATTCAGATCAATCTATGTCCCTTACCTTGTACGGACTTGGCCATACCATCCATGCTCCTTCTCCGACACATAATGAAGGATTCCAAGACGTTGCTCTAAGGAGCTTCGCATTGAGGCATCGCTGCCTTGGGCCATAGCAGTATGAGTCGCCATTCTCGAAGTGTAGTATCAGGGTTTTAAAGAACCAGCTATGTGTTTAGACGCATATATGCTTATCGAACATTCGAACAGCTGTGTTGCGATGAATAAATCAAAGTTTACTAAGATCCCATGCGTAGTATCATAGATTGATATCTAACTTAAACGCTTGCAGTATTCGAGATTTTGAAGGTCATAACTTTTAATGGGGCAGCTTCTCTGCCAGTCAGCCAGTTTGCCAATTCAAAAGTTTTTACCGGCAGAAAGTTGAATAATGAGGGCGGTCTAAGAATGGTGGAAGGCGGTGGCGCCGGTGGGTATTTAATCCATTAGTTACTGCATGTCTCCACATCGTACATCTATTTTTACTAGGATTACCTACAGGCATATACTGGAAATTCTCCGACTGGCTCAAAATACTGACCATAGGTTAGGTACATAATAGTGTACATATTTGTTTACGTAAGATTGAGGTTAAGTGCATTAGGTTACATATGTACCTACCTACCTTTACATTGCCTCTCCGCGCCTGCCTTAGTGATCTTTCTTTGACTGTTCCTCACCTTTCAAGTTCAGATTTGCTGTCAAGATGCCAGCGAAGAGAAAAGCTTCAGGAAGTATGTCCAACTATCCTCGCTTGCTACATGAATCCATCATGCTGAACTTTTTAAGACGTTACAGGCCCCGCTAAATCGGGAAGGGCCTCTACTACTTCGACACCCGGTCCTTCGACGCCTCGATCCATCGATAGCGACGATGATTCAGATTCTCCAGAGGAGCCGGTCGAGAATGAGGAGCAGCTACAAAAGGTCGTAGATCGGTTTTCCCTTGCCACGTTTCAAGGCACCACGGTGCACGAAGAAGATTGGACTTCGAGTCGATTTTTTAGAGGGGGAAAGCGGGATTTCTCATATTTGCCTCTAAAGCCCGATTTTAAGAGTCGTCCTATATGGATCGATCCCCAGCGAGGACGGATCATCCTGGAAAACTTCAGCCCCTTGGCCGATCAAGCAAAAGACTTCCTCATCACCGTTGCCGAGCCTTTATCGCGCCCGACCTTCATCCACGAGTATGCTCTTACTAGTCACAGTCTATACGCTGCTGTATCAGTTGGACTACAACCCCGAGACATCATCAACACCCTAGAACGGTTTTCAAAGACCCCCGTCCCAGAATCAATAACGAAATTTATTAGTAGTTGTGCTTCAAGTTATGGTAAAGTGAAGCTAGTCATTAAGGATACGAAATATTTCGTGGAAAGCACAGACCCGGAAGTACTACAGAAACTGTTAAAGGACGAGGTTATCGGACCTTGTCGCGTTAAGGGGACGGAAACTGTTATTAGCGCACCTTCTATGGGTGGCCTGGTGATCCCCGGAACCTCCAATGCTGCAGGAGTACAACAAGCACAACTTAAAAAGGATGAAAAGGCACAACCAGAGACAACCGAGGGGGCGCAAGCTCAAGATCCTTACGATGCTCTAAGGGAAGACGATGATGACGATAATCAGGAGGCCGTGCATGCCTTCGAGATCTATGACACTTCTATCGAAGTCGTCCAGAAGCGTGCCTTGGAGATTCAATACCCTATGTTGGAGGAGTATGATTTCCGCAACGACGATCGAAATGCGAATCTCGAGATCGATTTACGACCAGCTACACAAATTCGGAGTTATCAGGAGAAGAGCCTTAGCAAGATGTTTGGTAACGGCCGAGCAAAAAGTGGTATTATCGTCCTGCCTTGTGGCGCAGGTAAGACGTTGGTCGGAATCACTGCTGCCTGTACGATTAAGAAGGGCTGCATCGTCCTTTGCACGAGCACGATGTCGGCTAATCAATGGCGGAACGAATTCTTAAAATGGTCCAATATCAGACCCGATGATATTGCCTTATTCACTTCGGATCATAAACACAGGTTCCCCGGCAATACTGGTATTATCGTTACAACATATCCCATGGTGACAAACTCGGGGAAGAAGCGGGCTCACGATTCACAGAAGATGATGGATTTCCTAACTGGTCGGGAATGGGGTCTGATGTTGCTCGACGAGGTTCACGTTGTGCCCGCCAATATCTTCCGGAAGGTCTCACACTCGATCAAGAGCCACGCAAAGCTCGGATTAACTGCTACGCTACTTCGAGAGGACGATAAGATTTCAGATTTGAACTTCCTTATTGGGCCGAAGCTGTACGAGGCGAATTGGATGGAGCTGTCGGAGCAAGGCCACATAGCCAAAGTCCAATGTGCTGAAGTCTGGTGCCCGATGACGGCAGAATTCTTCGACGAGTTCAACAGACAGAAGAAAAATCGAAGTCTCCAACAAAACTTATATGTCATGAACCCACGAAAGATCCAGGCTTGCCAGTTCCTCATTGACTATCACGAGAGGCGGGGCGACAAGATTATCGTCTTTTCGGACAACGTATACGCCCTCAAACAGATCGCCTTAGCCCTCGGAAAAGCTTACATTTGTGGGTCTACATCGAATAATGAGCGGACGGTAGTGCTGGAGAATTTCATGCATAACCCCCTCGTCAAAACTATCTTCCTGTCGAAGATTGGTGATACATCTCTCGACCTTCCAGAGGCTACGTGTTTAATCCAGATATCCTCGCATTACGGTTCTCGTCGTCAGGAAGCACAGCGACTAGGCCGGATCCTCCGAGCAAAGCGGAGATCAGACGAGGGATTTAATGCGTTTTTTTACTCGCTAGTCTCGAGGGATACACCCGAGATGTACTACTCGACCAAGAGACAGGCTTTCCTTGTAGATCAAGGATATTCCTTTAAGGTCATTACGTCTCTTACCGGAATGGAGAAGATGGAAGGGCTCGTGTTCGGTACGCCTCAGGAGCGTCGTGAGCTTCTCGCGAAGATTGTAACCGACACAGAGAAGCCGGATGATAGAGACAGGGATGATACCACGGATGATATGTTTAATATAGCAGGTTCGAGAAAGAGAGGTCGAGTTAGACGTACAGCTGGTGGGCTTGATGATCTTAGCGGTGGAAAGGACATGGCCTACATCGAACAGAGAAAGGGCGCGAATAAGGCGCTCAAGAAGAAGCCAGCCAAGAGTCACGCCTTCTTCAAGAAGATGGCGAGGGAAAAGGAAAGGCTCAAAACTCAGCGCTAGGATGCGTGAATCTACTGTGTATACTATCGGAGCGTAGAAAAGGAGTGGCGCCAGTATATTTTGGAGACTGCGTGGGATATGAATCTACCCCAAGTATGGTTTTCACCGCTGGATGACAGGTGGTACTCATGCTACAGGCGTATCGCCATAGACGATACGGTTTAATACGGAGGTACTTTATCCGGGTGTGGCTTAGTGATCCCAGCGCAATGGACAGATGCATCCATCCCACGATCATGGCTGCAGTGCTACGTATGAAATGCAACCTAGCACACGCACATTGCGTGGCACCGGGAGTTATTTAAAATTTGCTCAAGACACTGCACGACATGGGCTGACTTTCACGGGATTTGATTGGGGTCGCATTTTGCTGAGGGATAAGGGGAGGCTTAACTCGAGTTACATTTACAGTATTTTCCTTGCAATACCTATCAGAGTTGTCGATGTACGGGTTAGCCGAAATACCAACTTCATCCGCGCCACCTACCCTCTTAGGTAGGTAGGTATGATGGTATGGTGGCATCTACGAGGCTATTGATGTTATTGCTTTTTTATCATGAATAATGCCATAAACTTTTTGATATGCATGTAAATATCACAAAGGGTTACATATCCATTTATAGGTATTTTTGTACCTTAGGTACAGTACCTGAGTACATACATGTTAAAGTGTAGGCGGGTGTGACATCATCACCTAGGAGGTAAGCACCATAAAGTCGCAAAATATGTAACGCAGTCACATGTTGAAATGTGGCTGTCGGCCAAATATAGCCCCCCTGGTCTATATGATTAAGTGCACCGCTCGTAATCTGTAAAACCTTCCGGATCTTTTCGAACATCTCCAATTTCCGCAGATGGAGGTAACATAATACTCCAAGGTCCACGTATGCGATTCTACAGTGCTTAATAGAGGGATGTGAGTCTAGAACCTTCCGGAACTTATTTTGCAAACAATTGACCACGAATTGGTTGACATGATTCAGATGCCGGGTGCTGACAAGCGGCATGGTAGCAACAACAGGACTTGCATTACAGAGCTTATACCTTAGACACCAGACTCTAGCCTTTTTTTCTACCACGTAGCACCACTGCCGGCGGCGCCAACCTTGCTCTACCCCGGCTGTCCTGCATATTTAATCTTTGCGCTAGATGTGTTTCCGTTAACTAGCCGGTTAGACTATGTATGTTCCAACCCTGCTAACCTGAATAGAGTAGAAGATGGTGATTTGTGCTTGATTCAAAACATGCGGTTAGTCCATTATGAAGATATACACTAGGTACATACATTCACATTAGACAGTACGTGCATGTACATATGTATGCATGTTATGTCCACGGGTGCATCATCTATCTCGGACCTAGAAAACTAGGGTATCCCGTCATTTTTTCTGTCTAGGGATGAAAAAGCAATCTTTGGTAAAAAATTTGAAGCTTGTCTGTTGTAGGTCTTGGCACTTTTTTCCTCACCCCTAAAGTACGAATTGTCAGCTAGGTAATGTAAGCCCCCTTTTATATTCACAGTTAAGACGTGAGAAAAAAAAGTAAAGTAGGAGCACGGGAAGCGGCATAGGTACATAATAGAGTCAGGCTGAGTGCCAAGATGCGTTATCAAGATTTGACTTTCTTAACTAGATCCACTTAGTTACATACAGAGGTACCTACCTAAACAATTCGAGTCGTTGCTTCAGCGGAAGGTATCGCCTCATTTATTTTCCTCCGTCACTAACCTTCTACATACACTAGATTTTCGATATACCAGTGGACGTACCCGGGTCCAAGGTGAAATAAGATTTCTTTGATTCTCCGCCATCTCCAACTTCAACATTGAACAACCACCACCTAAAACAAGACTTCATCTAGAACGACCTCTCAAATATCCCTTCGCGCACTACCAATCACTCGAGACTATGACAGGTGATCTAAAGCAAGTAAGTCGAATGATTCTCCTTAAGTTACCACAGTCAGCACCTACAAACTTTTAAAAATCAATTTTGTCTGGCCGTGCTTCCACCCTTGCATCATGCACATCAGTCCACTACCGAATATTCCGAATATTTTATTTTATTGTTCCCTTTCTGCTGTTGTCTTAGCCCCCTTTGTGTAGAAGTTTGTACCAAGCTGTTGCAAGTCACCACCTACTTATTCAGACTTGGTACTTCACCTAAGGTTCTAACTCCCTCTCTTTTAACGTCTCATCTCACCTTCCACCAAGCTGTTTTATTTCAATGGACATCTTTCTCGACCGCGCAATGTCTGACCCACATAATTCCTCAACGCCTTCCGCATATCACGTTAGTTGACCTCGTTATATAGTATCGGAACCAGCAATAAACCATTATGTTTGGCATCCGCGATCTCATCAACGACCTCACAGGCCAGGTCTTCGACCCGGTGGCTTTCTAACATCGGCTTTCCCCGTTGCTTTAAGCATCGAAAGGCAAGTCTCACTTTTAGGTGTATAGCACTTTAAACCTAGTCATCATGGGGAGAGCTCGTCAGCGTTTCTTGGATATTGTCCAGGCGCTTCGCCCGTCCTTCTTGTCTAGGAATCCACACTTCAACTTTATTACGGTCCATTGTAAGTCCTATTCGTCTGATAACGTAACACAATATTGAGCTAATGTTTTCTAGATTTCTGGATTATTGGATTGACTATTATTGGATCCATCTTGATTTATGCATCTGCTCGAGGTCAATTGGCATATATTGATGCTCTCTTCTTTGCTAGCGGTGCAAACACCCAAGCAGGACTGAATACTCTTGATGCCAACTTGCTCAATACTTTTCAGCAGCTGGTGATTTACTTCCTCAGTATGATGTCTAATCCAATTAGCATTCACTCCTGTGTTGTCTTCTTGCGTCTCTATTGGTTCGAGAAGAGATTCCAGCATATTGCAACAGAAGCCCGGACGCGACGAGTTTCTATGGCCACATCACGGTCGAAGGCAAAAACAATTCCCGTAGATCTAGAAAAGGGCGTCAATGGCCGGAACATCACCGTGATGCATAATACCGCCAACGCATCTCGAATGACTAACGATGGCATCGTATTAGATAACTACACTATCGAGGGAGCTACAAACCATGAGCCGTTCGCGAATGGGTTTCATACTAGGGACGAATCTGATCCTAGAGATCAGGACCAATCCTTTCAGCGGCTTCCTACACCTCAAATTAAATTTTCAGACCAGGTCAAGAGGAGTGATGATTCGGATGACGAAGAAGTCCCACTACCTCCTAAGCGGACCGATGCGGAACATATCGCCATCGTGGAAAGGCAGCGCAAGATAGATAAGAGTGCGCTCAGAATTCCAGGGCCGCGTGATGCCGATAGAGGTGCGCTACCGGAAGAAGTAGACGAAGAAGGGCCCGAAGGTCCCGGTCTTTCGGGCCGTAGACGAAGAGAATCAAGTGTCGAAGGTCCCCACCGACCAACGTCTCCCTTGCATCCCGCAAGTCGTCCAGATCGCCAACCAACAATTACCATCGAAGAGCCGGTAAAGCCACACAGAGAAGAGCACGATTTTTATGAGGAGATAGCAGAGGATGTTGAGGCGGCTGCTCATACGGTTGGTGTTTTGAAACCCCGGATGCCTAGGAAAGATGGGGAAAAACTACATCACACTGAGACTACTGCGTCGACTACTCGGATCAACCCCCTACATCGTATTAAGTCCGTCCTAACTCAGAGTAAGGATGAGGATCCTATGCCATATCTGAGTTGGCAGCCGACAATAGGTCGAAATTCTGCCTTCCTGGGGCTCTCCGAAGAGCAGAGAGAGGAGCTGGGTGGCATCGAATATCGATCTCTAAAGACGCTTGCCCTTTTCCTCACAATCTACTTCTTTGGTTACACCATCTTCGGCATAATCACTCTAGTTCCGTGGATAGTCCATAACAACGACTACTATGGCAAGATTGTTGACGAGGCCGGCCAAAGCAGGGTATGGTGGGGCTTCTTCACGGCAAACTCTGCGTTCATGGATCTCGGCTTGACGCTTACTCCGGACAGCATGAACTCATTTAACACAGCCATCTTCCCGCTCCTCGTAATGTCATTCTTGATTATACTTGGAAACACTGGATTCCCTATCATGCTTCGTTTCATGATCTGGCTATTTTCTCTCTTTGTACCCCGCGGGTCTGGTCTCTGGGAGGAGTTGAGGTTTCTCTTAGACCACCCGCGACGGTGTTTCACGCTCTTGTTTCCGTCAAATGCTACTTGGTGGCTATTCTTTATCTTGGTCGCTCTTAACGGGGTGGACTTGATTTTGTTCATCATCCTCGATGTAAGTATCCAATAGCAGACCTCCAGCGTTGCCCGTTACTAACATTGCAATTAGCTACATGGTGAAGCGGTCGCCGGACTGCCGCTAAATATCCGCTTCCTTGATGGATGGTTCCAAGCCACAGCTACTAGAACTGCGGGATTCTCCTGTGTAAATCTGTCTGCTCTTCACCCAGCCGTCCAAACGTCATACCTCATCATGATGTATATTTCCGTCTTCCCCGTTGCTATCTCAATTCGTAGGACGAACGTTTACGAGGAGAAGTCTCTTGGAGTTTACAGTACAGGTTATGATGCCGACGACACTGAGCAGAGCAAGATATCATATGTCGGAACACATTTACGGCGCCAACTCTCTTTCGACTTGTGGTACATATTCGTCGGCTATTTTATTCTTACTATTACCGAAGGCCCAAAGCTTATGGCTGGAGATTTCTCCATGTTTGCTGTACTCTTCGAGATTGTGAGCGCTTACGGCACGGTTGGGCTCAGCTTGGGATACACGGGTATCAACGCCTCATTGTGTTCTCAGTTCACTGTCCTTGGCAAACTCGTCGTTATCGCTATGCAGATTCGTGGCCGCCATCGTGGTTTACCCTACGGACTTGACCGGGCCGTTCTTCTACCTAGCGAGCACCTCAACCGTAAGGAGGCCGAGGAAGCTGAATTAACTCTACAACGTCGTCATTCGGCAATGTCCAATGGGCAGCACTCTCACCACCGGCCTGCGAGTCCGAAGCGAGGCCGTAGCCGCAGCGTAGATAGGAGAAACCTTCTCACAGGTCTCTTACACCCCGGCCCGACTTACCCGTCTCATCATTCAATAGGGAAATCGGATGGCTCGATTGGATTTGACGCAATGGATACATTGAGGAAGCATATCACGGACCCAGGGAAGGGCGAAAACGGTGATACGCACGAACCGATTCCGAGACGTAGAAAGAGAGCCGATACACAGCCAACCTTTGATCATTAGTGGAGGAAAGGTACGGCGGGATGGGAAATGTCCCCGGTGCCAAAAGGGCCCGTGGGTGATGAACCAGTACGAGCATCTTCGCAACCGATACCAATCCGCAATACCGATATAGAGCAGGCTAGAACCTTGCCGGTATTCCACAATCCTTGGTGGCAGCGAGGCACGAGAGTAAACTGGTACCTTGGGAGTACGGGATGACTTACATATCCGCCTTGTTTTTCTAGTATCGGCCGAATGCGAAAACTAACGGGGAAGACGAGACTAGAATAACTATTTGCACAGATGACGTTAGAGACGGGGGCTCAGGCCTGGAATAGAAACGTTATTAGATACTAGATGGAGGCAATATTGATTTCTCTCGGTTGGCGTTTGTCTCAGACACGGCGTTTGGATTACATGAACTCTCAAGAAGGTTCGTAGGAGCCATGATATCCTAGGGAGGAAGCATCTTCTGTCTTATTTCTTTTTTCCCCCTGTCTGCTATGAGAAGGAATCGGGGTTCTCTTCACATATTTATTTGGGTCGAGACATGTAACCTAGTGTAGAAACCAGAACTTATGTATGAGATGATTTCATTATACAGTCGTCTCTTAATAAATAAATATCACATCAGAAAATAATGTGATTCGTGAAAATCGTGAGATGATTCGCAATAAATGCGGTATGCTCTTGATTATATTCAATTATGGGATACTTGAAAGGTCCAAGTATAGGTGCCTAAGTGGTTTTTAAGTAGTTATATTAAAAACGTAGACTTTGAACGATGATAGGTATGTGATATTTGTATGTTACACGTCTACCGAATAGCTAGCTACGGATTTTTGTACACGCAGATTCCAATACAACTCTCAATTCCTTGTATTTTCTTGCTCTGTCCTTCCAGTAGTTCAAGACCAATATCGAGTGAAAAGTAAGTTGTTACATTTCTCTTGATCTCATCCTCTGCCATAAATCTATGTACTTTCTACAGCCTCCCCCTTAACTACCTACCTACCCTACCGCTTCGCACCCACCGCGCTAGCACTCTTCCCCTTGCCCCGGCCCTTCGTCGTAAACACATTCCTCGTGCGCCGCCAGGCAGCGACCAGGTGATCGACATTGCCCATGTCGTGCTTCGGCTTGCGCATGTAGGTGAGTCTCGCGCGGCGGGCGCGCTTAGGCCGTCGCCAGACGATTTCGATACCGGTGATGTTGGGCGAGAAGATCTTGAACCAGAGCTCGACGGGGACTTTGCTCAGGTGGTTGCGCAGCAGGATCGCGGTGTCGACGCCTGCTCGTCGGATCGACAGGCATACGCCCGCGAAGGGCTCCCCGCCTCCGCGGCGCGTGGATACCTGCAGCACGTCGCCGGGCTTCGCGGCGTCGGGGTTCGACTTGGAGAATAGGGCGCGCCGGGCGCCGGTGTAGTCTAGGCGGTGGATTTGTTGCGCGTGGTACGAGTCTAGTGGGGCGGGGTGCGATTTGCGAGCCGAGGGCACGCGGGGGTAGACTGCGAAGGCGGTGCGGATGGGTTTGTGGGGGAGGTTGGATTTTCGGACGTCTGGAGGGAGGAGAGGGTTGGTTAGTTCAATTGGTTGTGATTTGACTGAGAGTCGGGTGGGGGAAGGATGGAGGACGTACAGAGCGTGGGTTTCACGGCGGCCGGAGGAGGAGGAGGTGGTGGTGGTGGTGTAGAAGCAGAGGCCGTGGGAGTTGCTTCGGTAGCCATTGCGCGGAATAGCTGCGGCATCTGCTGTTGCCGCTGCTGGCGGGTACGTCGCAGGACGGCCTTCCAGCTGCTCAGCGGCCGCCGCGCAGATTGGGTGATCATTGTGTCGTAGGCTCTCTGCACCGGACTTCCTCTACGGATTGGAAAAGGG
Source organism: Daldinia loculata (assembly GCF_022478755.1). Taxonomy (NCBI): domain Eukaryota; kingdom Fungi; phylum Ascomycota; class Sordariomycetes; order Xylariales; family Hypoxylaceae; genus Daldinia; species Daldinia loculata. The sequence goes on from NW_026054903.1 coordinate 148,264, forward strand.
CGTCGTTGAAATCTTGGAAGCTTTGCAAGACGCAACTTGAAAGTTGTGGGTCTTGAAGATCCGACGGGAGCTTATCGATAGTCGGGTGGAGGAAAATTGTTGCGGCGTCGGGTCTTGGCACGCAGCAGCTGCCGGCGGCCGGCATTGGAAATTTTAGTTAAAGTTAATGGAATAAATTATCTGAGCTCCGAAGCTTCAACCGCGGGGGGGATTTTAACGATCTTGACGAGTAGTAGTATGCAGAAGCAGAAAAAAATATAGTAACAAAGTGGAATTGAATGCGGTATAGTGGTTAAGTAAGGTTGGAGATATGTCGAGACATTCGGCGCTGAGCACATTGTGCGCGAGCAGTGCCGCTTGGGAATCTGCTACAAGGAGGATAACCGGATCTACACGGCGGACCTTCTCGTCTTCCGCCCGACGAAATGGTATACTCTCCTTTATTCTCTCCCCCCTTCCATACGAGATATTTAAGACCCAAACATTTCTAACCCATCCCAGCGGGCATCGCACACTTCACACAAACCTCCTCCTCCGAGCTCGACGAACTCCTCGGCACGATCCGGCACAAGATCATCCTCCCGGCATACCTACCGACGGACCAGCGCAAGAAGATCTTCTCGCCAAAATACGAGAAGAAGCTCCAATCAGACCCCATCATCATCGAGATCGACGGCGAGGTTCTGAAATTCAGGTACCAGAACCCGTTCAAAGACATCCCGCAGACGCGGCGCTCCGTCCTCGACGCCATCGCCCTCTTCGACACCCCCGACGACTTCGCCAACCTGCGCCCTCTGATCGAGGGCATCGCGTATGCGGACCGCCACTTCGACCACGGCTTCTACTGCAAAGTAGTGCGCGTGCTCGGCGCCAAGGGCCGCATCTTCGAAGTCATCGAGCTGGCGCGCGGGGTGGCGCGGACGGGGTTCCGCCTCGATTCGAGCGAGAAGGTCAACGAGGTCTTGCATGCCGTCGTGATGAAGGCTGTCGATGCGGATGCGAATGAAAATCCGGTGGAAGAGACGGCGCAGGCTCTACGATGGGCGGAAATAGTGCTGGAGCTGCTGCACCTCGAGGCGCATCAGCCGAAGCGTCTGAAGAATGACCCGGTGGTTGAAGGAGAACTGCCGCTGCACAGGGACCCCATGGTTCTCCTTGCGCCGCTACATCTCGCCGCGGCGCTGGTGTCGAAGCAAGGTGACGAGGTCAATGAAGCTATAGTCGACAAGCTAGTCAAGCACGCGCGGGACGTAGTCAGGCTATGGCCCGAAGGCAAGAAGCTCTCCGAAGTGCAGCCGCAGGCACTTTACGAAGAATACGACAAGATGGGGTACCTAAAAGAGCCCAACAAGTTCCTCGTCATAACCGCGCCTCTACTACGGGGTCTCGACATAGCCGTCGAGGTCCTCGAGGACGATAACGCGGAGCTCGCAGCACAGCTCCGATCCCGTCGGGATGTTCTGGCTAGTGAGGTTCAAGAAGCTCGCGCGGGTACGGGCAAGAAAAGGGGGGAGGCGGTGTATCAGAAACTATACGATAACGCTGTATGAAAAGGATAGAAGAAGAAAAAAATCCAAAGAATTAATCTGGCCTTGTACAGAAGTCATTATAGATTCGGAATTGATCAGATCAGATCCAATGTGTATAATACCGCCGCCGCCGCCGCAATTGTACTTGTACATATATACAAATTGATCGATATTTACTACCTAAGGTGCATTAGTATGCAGTCCCTATTCGATCAAACATCTCGCTTATATGCATGCATGCATCTCTAAACGCCGCCTCCAGTCTCCTATGTTTTTTTTTCTTCCTCCGCCCTACCCCTTTCCTACAACCCCTTTCTAACCATGTACATCTAAGTAGGTAGGTAGGTAGGTAGGTAGGTAACCTACGGCAGCACGATATACTTCTCCAAATGCTTCGGTATCGCGCCCAGCAGCTTCTTGCTCTCAAGCCACTTCCGAGAAAACAAGCGGTCCGCATACCGATACGCGCCATCGCACAGCATCGTGACCACGGTATGTCCCGGGCCAAGTAACTCCGCGACTTCCTTCGCCGCAACCACGTTCAGCGCGCTGCTGGCTCCCAAGTACAGACCTTCCTCGTCCAGGGCGCTGTACACCATGGCAACACTCTTCTCGTCAGAAATGTGCACGCTGCCGTCTAGTAACGCCACGTCCGGCGCTAGGTTGTCCGTGATGCGTCCTTGCCCGATCCCCTCGGTGATGCTGCTCCCGGTCCGCTCGACTAGCTTACCCCCGGACTGGATGTACGAGTGCAAGACGCTGCCCGGCGGGTCCGCCAGGTACGACTTCACGCGGCCGCCCGATACATCCTTCAGGTAGCGCGTGACACCCGCAAGCGTACCCGCGGTTCCCGTAGCACACGTAAACGCATCGACCCTCCCGTCCGTCTGCGTCCAGATCTCCGGCCCAGTCGTCTCTATATGCGCGCGGCGGTTCGCCGTGTTATCGAACTGGTTCGTCCAGACGGCATTATCCAAGCTCTCGGCGTGCCGGCGGGCCTGATGGTTGTAGTTGTCGGGGTTGTCGAAGGCGACGGCGGGGACGGGGTAGACCTCGGCGCCGAGAAGGCGCAGCAGGTCGATCTTGCCCTGGGACTGGGTGTTGGGCATGTAGATGACGAGCTTGTAGCCGCGGGAGCGACACACGTGCGCCAGGCCGATGCCCGTGTTCCCCGCCGTGCCCTCGACGACCGTGCCCCCCGGCTTCAGCAGCCCGCGCTCCTCCGCGTCCAAGACTACGTATAGCGCCGCGCGGTCCTTGACCGAGCCGCCGGGGTTCATGAATTCGGCTTTGCCTAGGACTTCGCAGCCCGTCTGCTCCGAGAGCTTGTTCATGCGGATGAGCGGCGTGTTGCCGATTGCTGCGGGAGAAACGGGTTCCGTTAGCTTGGTTTACATTACATAGGTACCTACCTAATGCACCATCCCGTGGTTTGCTTGCACGGCTAGACGGGAAGAATAGAGATCCGTACCACCAGTCAATCCCTTTGCGATACCTTGAGCCTTCGAGACGGCGATTGTGTGCGGACTCGGGGGCTTCGCGGCAGCCGGTGCGACGGCCGCGGCTCTACGCGCCGTGGTCGTTATTGTTCGCACGCTACGTTGGAACATATTGTGTTTAATTCAGGTTGGTTGCTACTCTTATATTCTCCTCTTCGTCGCTAAAGAATAAGACGCATGTGAAGATGTGAAGACTAGCGGCGAAGAGTAGGAAATAAGGTAGGAGATTAATAAAGATCGGAAACTCCAATTCGAAGGACCCTGCAGTCCTAGAAATTATTTTGGAGGGGCAATTGCATCGGTTCGGGTTCCAGCTAGGTTAGCCGGTTCCTAATCACGTCATCCCGGTTCCCGCTGTCGGGTCAGCCCATGTGTTTATGGGAGTATATATATTAGCTAACCCCTACCCCTACCCCCTAACAACTGTATAATGTCATGAAAAGTTCACAACGGCAGAAGAACCAAAAAGTATCAAAATACAAGTTTGTAATAACCTGAATTGCTCATTTCATAATATTCATAAATGCCAGCTAACTAGTTTGAGACCGTACTAAATTCAGTCTATCATGACCGATCATAATAATATTACGTATCAAGGTATCTTGCCCCATGGTATATGTCCATGCATATCATGTAGATAAATGCAAATAAATTGTCCGTCCAAGATGCAGCGTCAACGTCGTTATCGTAACTGTCATGGCCATCGCTACTCAATAATCCGTACGTACGGCGAGGGAAACAATCCCTCAGCGCCCATGTAGCTCCCGAATAGCCACTCGCCGTTCACGTCTTCTACCTCTCTCACTTCCGCTCCTTTGGGGAATAATAGCTCATCTGTAACGCCGGCCTGCGGGTACCAAGACCACTTCGCGACCGCCCTTGAGCCTGCACCTCCGTCGGGAGGGAACAACTCTGTGCCCAATGCAGGTGCCGTCGCCGCAACGTCTACAGCTACAAGTCTCTCGAGCTTTGATCCGTTCGGACCTTTCCAACTCCATTTTTGCACACGCGCATCCCTTGGCTGGTATTGCTCGTCATCCGGGACACCGGTTCCCTCGTACGGCTCCGTGCGTAAACTCCTTCCTCCGACGATATCTCGTAATATGCGACGCCTTAGTCCAAGTGAGCCCTCCATGAATCCAAGAATGGCCATCCTGTGACCTTCTAAACAGCGTCTCCATCCCGTATGACCGTTTTCGTCCGATATGCGCTTGTCGTGGACCAAGCCGGTATAACATTCTTCGCATATATCGTAGTCGCCCGGTTGCCCATCCGTTAAGTCCTTGCTAGTACACTCAAAACAATGATATCTCTGATCGGCAGGTGGAATACGCCCATGGCAAACCTCACACGTCGTCGTAAAAGTAAGCGACTTAAAACTTCCAAGGCTAACGGCGTTAGGGCCCGATGAGAATGTCGCACCTCGTGGACGTTTAGGTAGCCGGGGACTAGCCGGCGGAGTAGTAGAGCCTGTCCCTGGTGCGACATAGGACAGTGGAAGAAGAGGGTGCGTGCAACTCTTGTCCGTATTTACGCAGTTGTTGCAGAAACCCCAGTCGCCTTCGTTGCAAGATTCGCAGCGCCAGAAGCACTCATTAGCCAGGGATAGGCATCCTACGCAGAACATGCCGCTTTCTAAACGATTAGCCGGGTCATCCGTAGTAAGCGTTCTTCGTCCGTCCGCTCCGCCTGGCGTATACTTGGGTTGCTTGTATCGACACGAGGTCAACATATGCGGCGGCTCAAGCCCCTCGTTGCCGTCTGCTACAACCCTTTGCCAGTTCTTAAATGCCGCATATCCGAAACCAAACCAATGCTCACACCCTTTCCCAGAACGATAACAACTCAAGCAGATATTCCACGTTCCGTTGGCGCATCTTGAACAGTTATAGTGAAGTTCATATTCGATATGCGGCCGTTCGCATCGAGCACACGTGATGGATGGCTCTTGGTAAAATTGGGATTTCGTTCGTTGGTGATGCGTTTGATGCGAGGGCGATGATATGAGTCCAAGGCTAGGTAATGGGGACTGTGGAGCTACGAGACTTGACGGCCGTCGTGCACGTTTTGGGTGTTCCATGCTAGAATCATCAGAATGAGGATCCGGTGAGGGCGTCCGTGAGATCTGAGTAGCAGATGTTCGTGCGCTAAAAGAGAGATCTCTATGTCGAGAGTTTTCTCCCGGCGGCGGCTGTCCGGCCGCATTTGTGGTAGGCATACTAGAGCTCCTCGATTCGGAGACGGAAGGACGGCGTGCCGATGGGTCAGTACTCTGCGGTCTTAAAGTTAGATCTGTCTGTGATCTTGCTGCTGGCCTTGTCTCTGCTGTTCTTGGCCGTACGGGATCGGTTGTGCTTCTAGCGTCGCTAGAAGTCCTCCGCCGACGCCGCCTTTCTGGATTAGCACAGACCTCTAGATGAGTTGACGTAACAGGGGGTCGACTGCGATCGTCTACTTGGTCTTGGCTCGTAGCCGATCTACTATGCGCCGACCTTGATCTTGGTCGGCTGCTAGGTCGGGATGTGTCTGTCGGAGGAGGTCGCAAAGAAGATTGCAGAGGCTCGGGTCTATGAGACGTGATGACCGGGTCGCTTCTCCTAGGTTGTTGGGTACGAATTCGATCCCTCTGCCTCCGTCGGTATGCTTCGGTGATCTTTCGGCTTAGTTCGTCATTCTGGGCCAGGTCGATGTTATCTAAATCCAATCCATCTAAAAGGCCTTCCTCCTGAATTTGTCGCGCAAACTCTTCTATTTCTCTCTCTATGTCACGGAAGTCCACATCGGACGAACTGATCAGAGATCTTATCGACGCTTGGTGCTCAACCTGTCTCCTCCTAGTCCTCGATGAATCACGAGAGCGATGCTGTGATTCACTACGATAGCGGCGCCGTTCATCCGGGGGTAAATCAGGTTGTAACATGCCGTTCGAGTCATGTCGGCGCCTGTGTCCCTCTTCTCGCAGGGGTCTGTCACGCGCATCTCGATGCCGTGTCTCACGACTATTGTCCCATTCGGATCTGCTCCTCCCATCTTCGGACCGGCTATGGCCATGATGCCGCCTCGTCGTAGATCCCTCTGCAGATCCGACACCAGCATCTCGCAAGCTCATCTGGCGTGCCTGCTCCAGCATCTGCCTTTCCATCTCTTCTATCCGCCTCTCCTCGAGCGATCTCTGAGGTATTTGGATTTGCGGTAAGACATTATCCCCAGGCTTGTACTTCTTGCGCATTTCCTCTTTCTCGTCGTCCGGCTTAGCTTTGTCCGGATTCGCGGCTAGGAACATGTCGAGCAAAGTAGTAACGGTAGCATTGTGACGGGTGTCCCGAACTTGAGCGCGGCAAGAAGGGCAGGTGAATTTTAGGGAGCCGGGCGATAGAGGATTTGGTGAATTTTCTGCCGTTGTCTTTTGCCATGAAAACCAGTCTTTTAGACAGGAGCCGCAAAAGGTGTGCAGGCAGTCGAGGAGGGTTAGGGGTTGGTAGAGGATGTCCGTACAGATCTGGTAACCGTTTAGTATCCCTTGAATTCCCTTGAATTCCAGCTTCCACCGCTTGAAATAAGATGCAAACCTACCGAACAGGTCAACTCCTTCTCTAAATCGACACCAGGCCTTGAAGAGGTCATCGCGCGTTTTGTCGACTTATTACTAGGGGATATTGAAAGTCCTACGTTTTCTTTATACGAGGGCGGTTAACGCGAGAGTTAATGGTGGTGGGGGGATAACCTGGAATGCCCCTGTACCGCCGAGTCCAAGTACTTCGTATCGAGTCCCGCGCCACCATTAGAATGATGAATCAAACTGCATGGTGCTAGTTAGCTTCGCATCCGATGCATATGACCGCAGGGCTCGGTGACCTTAGAAAGAAACGATAACTGAGGAGAAACGTTTGGAATTATGTCAGAGCCATAGTCAGCTTTCTTTCATCTACATATGCAATTGTCTGCGCCCCTAAGTCGGCGGTGAAGAAGAAATGGAGTTGAAGATTGAAGGATATTAGGTACATTGTAGATCATCAGAGATATTCGATTTAATGCAATATATGTAGAACTAGTTAGACTGCATAATTTTATTAATACCGCGTTTATTCTCCGTTTCTTGTGACACCTCAAAAGCATATTATGTAGTTGGCCCAATGACATAACTGATCACAAGCCTCGAAGCTAAAACATGAAATTTACCCAGATGAAACTTAATAATCACACATGATCTTTTAGAAATTTGGTTATTGTATTTTCCAGATTAAGAATATTACCTCTTAAGCTTGACATTATAATCTTAAGAGCAACCATTATTGGTCTTTACAAGTCTATGGTTAATGCTTAGTTACTTTTAGATACGAGGAGAGTATATATATGGGCCATTATGGGCATATTAAGTATCATATCCATCCTCTATTTGCAATGGCGGCTGGTGCACTTACAATTTCAACTTCTATCTTCGGTCTGAGTAGCTTATGAATAACCCTCCCTGTAAGCTTCTCGTGTTCACACTAAATGGTCTTATCTGCATGCAAATTCTACTGCGGTAAATGACAAGCAAAACTACCTAAACACTTATCTTTATGCTGGCTTGGCATATACAAGGCTCAATCTGTTTAAAGAAGGGCTTACATGGCATTAGCGAGTTTCCGAGTAGGTAGCTCAAGTATTGTGTAGAGTCTCAAGGTGCGCTTTTGAAATAACAATTCTAGAGCTACATAACTATTCACAGCAGCTTGACTTATGCACTCCGTTTCACGATCCGTTTTCTGTGCATAACCACCTGTATAAATACGGCCACGCTAATGAGGCCTAGCTCCAAATCCCCGGTCAGCCCTATCCGACAACCCAAACCCATGTAGTATTCCGTATCGACCCCGCCATCTGAGCGTAGCCGTGGCTGTTCCGTAGATGGTCTCGGCCCGCATAGACATGTCTACTTACGTAGGTACATTGTATACAATATATTAATACGAACGTCTACGTATATCCTGTATATTGAGATATGTGTACTATTGATTATATTGACATTTGTTCCTAATTCTGCTGGGAGAAAACGGGTTTATTTCAAAGACGCAATACGAAGTATTTATATGATTCGGAATCTTGGATTCTGATGAGCAAGCAGTCATATAAGGTATCTTGTATAAATTCTACATCTCCTAAAACTGAGACAGGACGGATGTAATTAAGTGCTTCATACACTTTCCCCATACCGTCGCACCGTGTCGTAAATACAATATCCACTACTCATGCTTCCATTCCGGCAGCTTCTTCTCCGTAAAAGCCTTCATGCCAATCTTCTGGTCCTGACTGCCAAAAAGCGAGTGGAACACGCGCCTCTCGTACTCAACGCCGTCCCGCAGCGGTAGGTCCTGGCTCTTGTTCACTGCCTCCTTAGCAGCGATAACTGCTACCTTGGAGTAGCTCGCGATAGTCTCGGCCGTCTTCAGCGCGCCCTCCATCAGCGCTTCGTAGGTGGGGAAAGACTTAGCAGCGAGTCCCCACTGTGCCGCGTAGGCTCCCGAAATCGATTTGCCTGTTAGGATTGCCTCCATGGCGCGTGACTTGCCGATGGCTCGCGTCAGTCGCTGGCTCCCGCCGGCGCCCGGTATGGTACCTAGCTTGATCTCAGGCTGCCCGAAGTTGGCCTGATCGGTGCAGTATACGATGTCGCACATCATAGCGAGCTCGCAACCGCCGCCGAGGGCGTGCCCGGACACGGCTGCAATTATGGGCTTCTTTACTTGCGTCGTGAGTTGGGACCATGATTCGATGAAGCTCTTGGTGTACGCCTCGGAGAAGGTAAGAGATGCCATCTCCTTAATATCCGCGCCGGCGGCAAAGGCCTTTTCAGATCCTGTCAGAATAATAGCTGAGATACTGTCCGACGAGTTGAGCTCGCCCAGGGCCTGATTGAGCTCGTTGATGAGGGGCGTAGATAAGGCATTGAGGGCCTTAGGTCTATTTAGAGTGACTAGTTGAGGTGTCTAGGTTAATCAATAGCCGTAGAGGAAAATGCCGTTGTCTCACCTTGGCCAACGCCCGGCTTAGGCTCTGATACTAGTAAATACTCATAAGACCTAGTTGCCGTAGCAGAGAATTGGCGGACTGTTCTAGGGAGTGTGTAAGGTTGGATGCGTGAGGCTAGTGGCCTCAAAGTCCGTAATGTGTTCATGGTTTGGAAGCTAATGAATCGTAACCACTCTGATATATAGCCTTTCAATGGAATTGCACGGGACCAATTGAATAGAGTGAGTCAGTGATTGATTGATTTGTAATTTGTGTAATTCGCAATGGAGTGAATAAGAGGTTATTCACGTCTCAAATAAGATAATATTAAGTTTATGTGAAGCTCAAGCTTAAACAATGATGTACAGTTTCCCTTACGTATGAGCTCATGAAGCCGAAGCTGGCCGAGGATATTGAGCCGTAGCTGAATAAGCAAACCCTCGCTACAAAGTACTGAAATATCCCGAGGTCTTGTATCAAGTTATGTGCAACTAAAGGGGAAATTAAAGGCCTGCCTGTGCATCATTGCATCACACACGTAACCTTAGCAGCTTGCCCAGACACCAATTAAAACAGACCCAATTATAGTTTGGTGGCTGTGCATGTGGCTAATGAAGTTTTAATTAGCTGGCCAGATTTGTTGGCTCTCTCCTGGCGTCGCAAGCAAGCGAAAAGTCGCGACGTGCAAATTGCTACCTACTAAGACAATCGATCTTCTTTACTTATTCCGGCGTCACCAATTTCTCTTTACGATCGCACTCGCCTCGTTACAAATATTTTACGGATATTCAGCGCGAGTCTGACCAAGTCCAAATTATTACCATTCGGAGAAAATAATAGTCGCATTATCGCATCATCCACCATGGAGAGCGTCGAGTCTGATCAGACCCCTTTCGCAGCCGTTACGGCCCAGACTTCTAAGCTCCAGCGGGTATGTCTTTGCGCCGGTAGCCATAAACCAGCGGAAGCTTTTCTAACAGTGCACAGCAATATCAAGCCCTATTAGATCGATCAACGCCATTTGTCTTGCAACGATGGATTGGAACAGGTGCATTTCTAGGCATCTTCTTTCTCCGCATCGTCTTCGCACAAGGCTGGTACATCGGTAAGGAAGCCATTCTATAGTGATAAGCACCTAGACATAGCTAACTATTTCCAGTGGCATATGCTCTCGGCATTTACCTTCTTAATCTCTTCCTAGCTTTCCTCCAGCCCAAGTTCGACCCTTCGAACGAGCTCCTAGACAATGAGATGGAAGATGGATCGGCTGGTGGCCTGCCCACAAAGCAGGACGAGGAATTCCGACCATTTATTCGACGACTGCCCGAGTTTAAGTTCTGGCATGAGGCCACCCGCGCTGTCACCATCGCCTTCACGTGCAGTTGGTTCGAGATCTTTGACGTTCCCGTCTTCTGGCCTGTATTGGTTATGTACTGGATCATCCTCTTCGTCCTGACTAGTAAGTTACAATAGTTATTTACATGAGGATGAATTAGAGTTGCTAACTTTGTCTCCAGTGCGCAAGCAAATTCAGCATATGATTAAGTACCGATATGTCCCATTCTCATTCGGCAAGGCGAAGTACGGTAAGACCAGTACTTCATAAGCATGTGTTTACGAAGATAATTTGATCATGCTGGGATTAATCAGGGCAACGCTGGGAAAGGCTACTGAAAGGGTCTAGACTAAAAGTGTAGACAGTTTCGGTACATTTTAATGAAGTCTACCTTTATTGAGGTGGTGTACGCTAGGGTTTGACTTGTACAAATTACGATACAGGCTTTTTGTATTGAGGCACATAGGAGCTGGGGTTCTGAGGTACGGAGTAACGTTGTGAGCGTCCGAATTAATGCTAGTTGGCCTTAGGAGGCAGAACGAGGAATGAGGATAGCATGGAAGCGGACGCAGCGCAGGTTTGACTCTTCCGAACCATCATCATTAGACATTGTACTGAAGAACAATAATAATCGGCCTTAAAAGTCAGTTGGGGCATCAGTGGCATTAAAGAATATTTATGAAATTGTGGTGCTTGGTCCATTAGTTATTATATTGATTACCTAGGTATCACGTTATCAAGTTGAGGACGTTGGAGAGGTTGGCAGTACAAAAGGCAGGTTTGCGATAACGATAAAGCTCGGGCGGCTGTTCCAACTTACAGCTGACAACTTTTTTTTGCGACTGTTAAAGTTAAACTTTGGGGAAGTATCCACCTCATCGCGACGCCGCGACGCAACAACGCGCAGAACATCAACCTTAGATAACTTTAAACTTGCGATCACGACATTCAATTTAAAATCTTACTCCTCCCAATTGTACGTCGTCCAGATATCTTATTAAGCACAGCTTTAGACACTGAGATTCTTAAAGAGTATCATTGAAGACTTTATTCCCATCGCCGATTCTTTGTTTCCAATCCCTGTTTTATCTATCTTTAAGCCATCATCAGGATGGCTTCCTCGTCGCGCAGCGGTGAGCATCGCTCCGTCCACCAGGATTTCATCGCAAGAATCCGATTCTCCAATGCGCTACCGCCTCCTCCCAATCCACCGAAGCTTCTCGATATACCCAACACCGGCCTCTCAAGCGGCCAGTACACAGCCCCCGGTTTCGCCTCGAGGCTAGCCAGGGAGCAGCCGCTGAATATCGAAGCCGATGCGGAACTAGGCATGCCATTGGACCTGGTGGGAATGCCAGGCATATTTGATGGCGATGAAAGCTGTATGCAAAACTATAGAGCTGCGATAGTTTCGTGACTGACTAGATACAGCTATCCAAGCTCCTACGCAACCACCACAAATCCATCCCCACGATCGAGCTCTTCTCAGAGGTCCCGGCAGCCTAGGCCATCCCAAGCCAGCCGAAGCCAACGTATCATTCCTCCGACGTACAGAGTATATCTCTTCTGTCACCACCAAGCGTCATGATGGTGGAGCTTTACGCAGCAACAACCCGGCTCCTAAGCGCCCCTTGAAGCGACCCTCTCCCGAGCGAGACGTTGACTCTCCAGCCCACATCAAAAAGAAGATAGATCAGGGCTTTGCCGTGGCAGCTGCGAACCTGAAGGATAAGAGCAGGGTCAAACATCCTTCAAAGAGGAACGTCAAGCTGGTAGATGCCTACCCCTTAGTTCCCGATCTCGAGGCCTTCCCAGACTCTGGTGCCTACGTCACATTCAAGTTCACTCATAATCCTCTCCCCGCAACTCGTGTATACGACAAGCGTCTCCTCAACGGAATCCTCAAGCCTATTAGCAAGACAGAAGCCGAGGATGCTGCTTTCGCGATGGCCATGCAGGCCCACGAGCGGGATCCACAACACGTCCCCAAGCCGCAGAACTTGATGGACTACGACTTCTTCCTCAATGATAACTTGGACGCATCTGAGCGATTCCGGCAGAAGTTCGACATCGAGAACCCGGACCACGACGATGACAGTCTCTACACGCACAAGAGCAACGGCAAACCCAACTTCTTATTCCCACGGGTACGAACGTATGAGACAGCACAGGAGCTCGAGCTCAACAATCAAACCAAGTATGACGAGGAGGTGGTGCTGGCATTTAACGATGATGAGGCAATCGACCAAAAGGCAGCATTTTACTACCCGGTCATGCAACGCAGCGTTATCAAACCCCAACGCGCCAAGAATATCGCCCGCACGATAGGACTCGTACCGGCGGACTTGAACATTGAGGAACGCAACGTGGACCAGCTAGACGTCGTAGTCGAGGATCCTAGCGACGATATTAGGGCGTGGATGAGCTTATATAGAGATCATCCGTACGGTAGAGAAGATGAAGGAGAAGATGAGGAAGGAGAGGGCGGGCAGAGCGGACATGGTGATGTGGAGCACAGGGAAGCCAACGGCCGATCTACACAGCAGGTGGAAGACGAGGACGAGGATCAGGATGCTGAGGGTGAAGAAGATTAGTGGCTGGAATGGCTTTTTCAGCAAGGTGTTCTCATAGTAGAAAGTCTCGTATCGCTCGATTAGAGCAGGCTTTTGTCTTGGAGACATAAGGAACACCTGCTTCGTCCTGATAAGAATGCGGTATATGGTATGAATTAGGGAGGCATCCCGAATAATCAGGGGAAGAGTCATCATTTATATTGGTATCGAGCTCTTCTTTTTTAGCCTGGTATTAGTTGTGTAATGAGAAGCGCATATTTCACAACAAGATGTGTCAACTAGAGAGCTAGATAAAGGAGTTGAATGAGCTTGTTCATAACATTTTTATAAGCTCAACGTGCCAGTATATCATTAAATCTCCGGCAGTCGAACCTAAGGGTTACTTACTTAGAGTTAACTAATAACTCTAGGGGTGTTGAGAGCAAGCTTTGTTTCAAGTCTATTATTGGGGTGCTGAATATATGGCATCTCTTAGGACCAGTGACAGACAACTCTTGACATACTAAGTTGAGAGATGCTCATCTTAAACTAAAACCAGCAACAGGCCTATACCGAGAGACGAGCCTAATACATGGCACAGAGCGGTATCATACGGTGCTTATTAATAGAAGCAAGCCTGAATTCGGGTACTTAACGCCATTGTCGAAGGGGATTTGAAGCATGACAAGCAATCTAGTAGTTTGTCATCTCTAGTTAGTACTATATCGAATTCTAACGTCTGATGAAGACTTCGCGGATAGCTTCTCTAAGTACCTAATAATTCTTTTCATAAGTAAAATGTACGGACTTAGCCCCCGTCCGAGCCCCGAAATGCGGCAGCTTCTACAATTAACTACCCCATAAGAGCGACTTATAATTAAAAAGGGGGGTGAAGGGGATATTCTATAGCTTGCTTCGTATGTAGGCTAATGTCTTGTCAAGCTACATACATAATAATACAAGACGTCAATTACGAGAGTAGAGCTATATATAGGTACATAGACATTATAAAGTGAAAAGAATATAGTCTCCCTAACCCGGCAGAAGAACCAACCAACCAACCAGCCCAAAGACCGGAGTTCATCAAAAGCCCGGAGGCCCGACTTTACATACATAGCTACCACCCCAACTCACCCACCCTTCTCCACCGCACCCCTCTCCCCTTTCCTCCACTCCTCAGGGGACCCGAGAACTCGGGTCGAACGCACGTGACTACGACCGTCATGCGACGCACGATGTCGTGCATGAGTTCGAGCTTTTTGTCTCTGGCGGCGGCATGGGGGTGCGGTCATGTGGTACGGATATGTATGTGGACAAGTATACCTACCTAGGTACCCAGGTAGGTAGGTAGGTAGAAACGTATGTAGGTGCATGAATAAAAGGGGGGGGGGACGGTCCCGAGAGTCTGGGTCGGGTGGGTCGGGGTACAGGACGGGCGTATTGCTGGCCTATCGTTGGCTTTTGCATTTTGCTTTTTAGAAGTCTAGGCATCTGCGGCCTTGTTGGAGGCCTTAATGGGGTTGTATTTGCTTGGGCAGCTTTGCTTCTAGGGGAGGCGTGTAGATGAGGTTGGGTATTAATAAAAGTCTACCAGATATGCTAGCTTACAAAAGGGTAGTTTAAATACATATTGCGTGATTTATCATATGCGGCTTGCATCTTGATTTTCTACAAAGTTCTTGAGTTTATGTATAATATGTCTGGCCTTGTTTCGAATGATACCTAATGCCAGCGTAAGAAACTCCTATCTGGATCAGAAGTCAGTTATATATCACTCCCTGCGATATAATTTAGTAAGATATCCCATAACCTCTTTCCTACTGCTCTATACTCGACATACGATGCATACCAGGAACTTTATAGACTTGTATAGGCTTTCACGCCAGGACTAGGCGCCTCCGCCTCCGTTGCCTCCCTATATAGTCAGGGCATACAGAGCCAAATAATATTCTATTCCGACTTGGAGAATTAATATAAATACCGTAATCTCCAACTTAAGAGCTATTAAACGTTCACGGGATGCTACGGATATCGCAAAGGGGGCTATCGAGCAATATTAAATACAAAGTCCCCCTCAGCATGCCCTTACCTACCTATGTAAGAACCAATTTAGAATATACTTAGACCGCTAGTTACCACGTATATATTAAAACTGCATAACTACCTCAAGCATGGCGGCAACACATACCCCTTTTCCTCCCTATTTTTCTTTAATTTATCTAGTATTTGTCTAGCAATAATTACCCGTATGTGCGTTTCTTAGGACATTCGTTTAGTAAAAATACGGCATGGCAAAGCGGTATAACTTATTGTAGGACATCCTTCGTACACAATCACAAGCCGCAACCCAAAATAATGGGTAGTTAAAGGTACAACTTTAAAATCTACTTCACTAAGGCAAAAACACTACTACGTTGTTAGTAAATAGAACTAACGTCTCTCCGGACTTCAACACTAACTAACAAAAGACAAGACCACAGCATGTTTAACGATATTTGCATAAATGTTTAGCTAAATATATACAGCACAGCCGAAGCGAAGCATATTACATACACAAGAAACTAAAGTAATTAACACCCCTCTCCTTTTTACTCTACTGGGTCTTATCCACGGGGTATCGCGCAGTGAACTTGAATGTCTTAAGACCGTCCACGAGGCCGCTAGCCACCTTCTCGAGGTCGGCATCGGCATAGACGCCCTCCGCCTTCGGGTCCAGGCCGCCCGCTGCAAGGGAGTCACTCGGCGAGCTGCCGCCGAAGTAGGCAACGGGCTTGCCGAATAGGTACGCCGTGTTGGCGATTTGAAGAGGACGTAGAGGGGGGTATAGTGGGCTCAGATTTCCGGCTGTAAGAGCAAAGAGGCCTGCAGCGTCAGCGCCGGATGTAACAACCACGGCATCAAAGTCCGTTGCGTCGGCAGCCGAGTACGTCTTATCAACGCCCTCAACTAGGCTCTCGGCTACAACGGTCACGGTCAGGTTATCGTTGCTTAGGCGCTGCTTTAGGCTCTTAGCCTGGTCGAGCGCATTCGTGCCGTTCGCCTTCGTTGTGCTGGCCAAGATCCCAACCTTGAGTGTGGCAACAGTGGGTAGCGTGCTGTTGACGATGCTAATGTTGATCGTCGTGTTATCGTGGTAGTATGTGTCGTCAGGAGCGGGGGCCTCTAGGCCGAGAGCAGTGGCAACACGGACTGCGATATCGTTGCTTATTCTGTTGAGTTGTAGGAGGACGTTCTTCTTTACTTCGGCGGATTGAAGGTGGCTGGTCTCGAAGCGGATGGCGTTGATGAGGAACTGCTGCTCGACGGGGAGAAGCGAGTTGTAGAAGAGTCGCGGCTGCGACCAATGGTCGTCAAAGGTGGATGAGAGGCCGCGCACGAGTCTGCCGCTGGTGCTCCGAGAAGGTGCATTGAAATATCCGCGTCCATTATTCTGGTCCGCCTGCTGGGGGAATCCACCGTTCAACGAGTTAGGAGTGTCTTTGCAGCGGACGTTAGTTGAAAGATCTAATTAAATCGGTAGGGTAAAAAGAACTTACAAGCGTGGATGTTCTTGTGAATCAAGTTCTGGCCTGCACCATCACGGTTGTTGTTGTGGATGGGAACGACTGGCCGGTTGATAGGAAGCTGCTCAAAGTTGGGACCGCCGTGTCGGTTCAACTGAGTGTCCAAGTAGGAAAAGATACGGCCTTGCAATAAGGGGTCCTCGGTGAAGTCTACTCCTCGCACAATATGTCCAGGTTGGAACTACGTTTTGGGTTAGTAGCTAGATTAAAAAGGAACATATAATAGCTCTAGAATTGACGTCGACGAGATTAGAAAAACCTACCATGATTTGCTCTGTTTCTGCGAAGTAGTTCGTCGGGTTTGTGTGCAACTTCATAACGCCGAGCTTCTGGAGAGGGGCATATTCTTCAGGGAGGATCTTGGTAGGATCCAATAAGTCGAATCCGAACGCAAGAGCCTTGTCCTCGTCGACGAGCTGGACAGCAAGTTCCCACTCAGGACCATTACCGGCAGCGATAGCCTCGAACAGATCTTGTCGGTGAGCATCTGCGTTCTTGCCGGCCAAGATCTGAGCCTCTTCCCAATACAAGCTAGCCTTTCCCTGCTTCGTCTTCCAATGCCACTTCACGAACTGAGATTTGCCATCATCAGTCACGAGACGGAACGTGTGGACACCAAAGCCATCCTGCGTAAGTCAGCATGGGAATCCAATCGGCGTATCCATTCCGGACTGACCATATGTCTAAAGCTGCGGGGGATACCGAACCCAGCCATAGCCCAGAAGAGTGTGTGGAGCGTACTCGGCTGTTGAGAAAAGAAATCCCAAGCTGAGTCATGAGCCGTGGCGGCTTGAGGTATCTCACTATCGGGGCTTGGCTTCACGGAGTGGATTAAATCCGGGAACCTAATGGCATCTTGGATGAAAAACACCGGAATGTTGTTCCCCACGATATCTTGGAAATATTAGTCTAAATTTAGTAGAGCTAAGTGATCGGGTCTGCATACCGAAGTTACCCTCATCGGTGTAGCTGAATCTCATATTAGCGTGCTTTCAAGGGATGATAATGTGGCAATTCTTACAATCTTGTCGCAAAACCATGGACATCGCGCGCTGTGTCGGCACTTCCACGCGATCCAGCTACGGTTGAAAATCGTACGAAAACCGGAGTTTCCTTTCCGGTTTGGCTTAGGAACGAGGCAGCTGTTATGTTACTCCAGTCGCCATAACTTGTGAACGTGCCGTGAGCTCCAGCGCCTCTTGCATGAACTTGACATGGTTAGTCTAAATATGGCATATGAACTCAGTAAAACATACCAGCTCGTTCAGGAACCTATCGATCTATTAGTATGAATCCATGGTATATACATATATTATACGACAGTGATCTCAGGCTCTCATGGTTCTACGGACTTAATAAGGGGAAGGTAATATGACTTACTCGCTCATGGTCGAAATGTGTGATCTTCTGACGAAAGATGAAATCTTCTAACAGGGTAGGCCCCCTATCGCCAGCCCTAAGACTGTCTTGCTCCTGAATCTGTCCACCCACGTCATCGGTGAAGAAGCCGTTGCTGTCATCAACAGTGGCAGCGAGTATCGGGTCGTCAGTAGGTGCTTCTGCTCGACCACGAAGAGCAGCCGGGTCAGCAAAGGGGCAACCAGCCGCTGAGACAAGTCCGAGAAGCCCAAGGAGGGCAGTGGGAGTGGATACACGGCCCATCTTGCCTTATGTTCGACTATCCTAGTCCCTTCAAATGTATATCTGAGTGAAACTCGACCAAGTGCAGGACGAAGGCTTGAAGGAAGAAAGCAAAGACAACTTCTCGTAGAGGGGGGAGGGATCCACGCGGTGTTTATAATAAATGAGAGAAACAAGGATCGAACTTGCATAAACTACCGAGATCTAGACTCAACCTCGTTTGGCCGGTTTGCTTGAGGCTCTAATCAGGTTTCCAGGCATTACAAACATTCCAACCCACCTACACGTTTCATTGTCTACCTTAGTATTCCATTTCTTTCACCCACCATTTGCGGACCAGGGTAATCTCCACAAAAAATGACCGCTAATTAGGGGCTGCTGCCAGTAAGGTTGAAGATGATGGTAAAGTCGAATCGGATATACCTAGTCAATATGCCCGGACCCCATGCTTCGATGTGTGACGAGATGAGAGGGTCGAATGGTACATATAATACGTATGTATGCCATACTAGGAGGTAGATGCCAAGAACAGAAAGATTAATTCGATGGTACGTAAAACCCGAAGGTAAGTGAAGTTCAGGGAAGTTCAACCGTGCCACAGGGGCGGAAATCATAGGCGCTTGCAACAGGATGTGTGTAAGCTAGTTGACCATTACGGTATCTCGTACGTGACAGGCTGGAGGCGCCACTTGGCGTTGATGTGATATATCATGGGATAGCTTCATCCCGCCGATAAAGTTCGGCTGGCGTCATATCTGTTCATCATGTGCGCGTGTGCTTAGCAAACGTCTTACAGTCTCGCGAGACTTATACCAGCCATAGAGCGCTATTGAATATGATGACATAGCACTAGACTTGATTGGAAGGTTTCCACTAAAAGAAAGGCGCTCAGTAGTAATATCCAGGTTCCTTGTACTAATGGTTGATAGTCGAACAGAGATCGGCAGTAAAAAGTAAAGGCTACCTGTTGGACAGACGGAAACTCGAGTCTCGAGGTGAAGGATATTGATTCCTTACTCCTACTCGAGTTCCTATCCGTAAGAGAAAGGCACCTGCCAAATTTGATATTTGTCGTAACAGAAGCGGTATATTATCGTTGTATCAAGCAGTCGTCTGCAAACCTAATCACAGCTGTCAGGTACAATAAATTTTGCATGGACGTGATCCGGGTGTGGGGGTCCTTGAGAGACGATGCATGTAACCCGCCTACCATCAATGGTTTGCAAAGCTAAAAAAAGAAAATGAAGACTGGAGCCAAGACATAATTGTCTTGGCCGAACTCGACCGAACCCAATCAACGAGCTCAATTAGCTTAGCAACAAGCTATGTGACCTAACAGAGAGCTCGAGAATAGGGATGGCAACGCTATTGTGTTGCACTGACATATGAAGATCGTACGAAGCGGATAGAGATACGGTTTGTAGTTTAGTAATATCATCAAGTAGCCCCAAATTGATATTTAGACGGGGCTCCTATCTGAACGGCAGTACTACTATGAGGTAGGTATGCATGGTGGTATTGAAGTGGCGGTTTGCGTGTTACAATTCGGGAAAATTACACACCGTTGGTCCGCTACCTGGCTGCCTGGCTGTAGGTATGTAGAAGATTAATGGGTTGAAGTTTTCCATAAGCTCCCGGGTATGGTCGCTACGAAGACGGCCAAGATCCTTGCAAGCATGGTGGAAAAGCCGGCACTTGCATGAAATTAAAATGGAGACCTAGACGGGTACCAATCGTAAGCTACCTAACCTGCCAACCTAGGAGGTAAGACTAACAGACCAATGCCGTTCGAGGCAACTCCGGGCGGGCCACGGTAATGCGGTGCCGCCGCTTGAAGGAATGCTCCTTGAGGCAATGATTCCCAATGATTCCCACGTGTTTAACTCACTAGATAACTAGCAATGGATTGGCACTGCATAATGGGCGGGAGAAAGTAACCCGAGAGGGTTAAGCAGATCGGCCTATTTATCTATTTATTGGAGACATCTCAAGGACAGACGGAATAGTGGCCTTAGATGACGCAAAAAAAGCCGAATCTCAGATCTTGGCTACTCCCGGTGGGACATAATTGCAGTGATTATGAAAGCTCGGTTCGCTCGGTATGCTTGGCATGATCAGTTTTCATCCCACAACAGTGACGGTGAACGCAGGATGTTGTATGTATTTGGTAAACGCCGAGATTCGCGAGCTTGGGGGGGTATGTATTGATGACATGATTGCCAAGATGGCATGTCCATCACGTGCATACGCGTCTGGCACATTTATTTATGTGATAAGACGCTTATTAACTGTGGAAAGGGAAATTCGATAGAACACTTGGAATTTATTAATGATGATTGGAATAATGTTGATTGAGTAAAGATTATAGTGACCCCACTTTTCCTTGTAAAATCTTAAATATTCCCTTATCTCATTGCACTTTCCCACAGAGGTACCTAAGGAGGTAAATGTAGGTCGGACTCTTAGCGCTTATCCTAGGGACCGGTCCGTTTTTTAAGGCGTATTCCTACGGCGCAGCCTCACCCAAAACCAACATCACCGATAACCCCGAATCACCTCCATCCCGACTCCAAGTCAAATGACTTCTGCATTTACGCCAGGACTAAATTCCCCGCAAAATAACCGCCAATGAAAGATGAATACCTACCCTCAAGGACCTAACTAGAGGTGCGGACTGGGGCCGCACCGACGCGTTTGTTCTACTGTAGCTAGTTATTGTAAGCATCTTGAATATGACTGATGTCTTTTAAGGGTGTTATTGTCAAGGGTTAGCTCTGGTCTGTCGGGTAGGTAGCATCAACATGGACTCTACATAGTGTAGTAGGAACTGTGGATTATTCAAGTAGTCTCTTTCCTTTTCCAGACCACTACTGCACGGTTTGGAATACATACATAAATATTACTTCCTTGATTAAGCCGTCAGCTTTCGAAGCTACCTAGTCAGCCAGTTACCTTCACTACAATACCAGATCTAATAAGTTCCTATCATATGAAGAGTTGATAGCATACTCGGTTCGTACCCTGGCTCTTCTAGCATTAAGCTGATGGCGAAATTATTGCGCTAACATTCGTCATTAAGGATTTAAGATATCATCGTATACTTATCCTATTGTGAGGTGGCCTTGAGTTATGCGCGTAATCACATAGGTATAAAGAAGATGGACGTAGGACTATCGTCGTTTAACTACGCCGATGAGTGAATACACATTCAATACTACCCTACCGCCTATCACTTTTCTTCGTCCTCAAGTAGCATAGCGAACTATGTTCATTGGGATGAGAACGCTCCCCAACAGCTTTTTCTCACTCAGCTAGTTCTTGAAAGAATCCGTCCTTATGGATCGAATATCCAACTCGCCTGCCAATTTTCTAAACATAAAATATACTGCCATTTAAACACTACTGATAACTTCGTGGCTCATCTTCCTACTTCCAACATGGCACTTTATGTCATTCAAAGGATTTCTCGAGTAGCTATGTAAATGAAAACTCTCGTTGCTAACAGGATGAAAGGATCGGTTTCGCACATTCGCCTAATGTAGATCACAACTTTATCTCATTCTACCTGATGCACTTATATGTGGTATATATATCGGCTGCTTACAGCGTAGTCTTGGCGCCCCAATTTATAGACATATTCTCGAAGCAGAACATAGGTACATATGGGAGCGGCAGTGCAGATGCTTGACACCTGACGTCTCGCTTAAGATTCAACAACGACGAAATCATTATGTCTACGGCCGGGAGGATCTCGCATATACGCCGCGGGTTTAGCGGCGCTAGCAGAGGGCTGAATTTATCCGGCCCCAGCTCGCCGGAGCCGGTGAACCGGGCCGCTGATAACTGCCGGGCCTATAGCAAGTCGCTGGCTGAATTCCAAATACCGCGACGCATCGAGACATTTAATATAAAAGCTTGATACCCTCCCTAAAGAAGTCAATCTTTAAACGGACCGAGCCGGTGGCACAGGAGCCGGATCTTGCAACATCGTTTCCCGATTATGACGACGTAGCTTCTGACTATATGCTTATCAATACGAAGGCTAGGATGACAATTGATGTCTGATCGAGTGGGCTGGTGGATACTAGGGGAGAAGAATGCATCGATTCGCAGTAGCCGGGTAGTTTTGGGCATAGAGGCTTCATACGCTGCCATCTCATACATAGCCTGTTAGCTCCGGTGGACTGCAAGGGATCGGGCGGTACGATCCAGGATGAACACTGCAGAACTAGGCCGGGATCGAGAACTTCCCCACAAATCGTCACGCTTCTATACTACATGATCTACCCGGGCTTCGATACTATTCGTTCTGGACTGTTTTGCGTACCTGATCTACGTCAGGCCTGTTGGAACTAGCTTCGACTTTCCGGCGTTCAACCGTGAGCGCGGATGTATCCCTCTCGCCAGGAGCGATCAGCTACCCACGCCGGCATGCTACGCTCGGTTCCCCTTACGATAATTTTCCCTCACTTTCGGGAATGAGCGGATCTTTTACTCGCTACGTCCTAGCTGCTTGACTACCTAGGTAGTTAGGTTGGAAATTCAGGGGCTGTCCGGTCATGTCAGGCACCGATTACCTAGCGACATGTCTGACTTGTCATGGTAGTTTATTCGAGGCAGAATACATTTGGCCGTGTTCCACCGGGTGTAGATCTCGTCCCTATATATCTGAGGATGTTGGCGGAAATGGCTATCCTGTAAGTGGACTTGCAGTCTAGTGCCATCCGGGCCGTTCAGTTGTTAATGCCTCAACAGGACTTTACTTGTGCTGTCTACGTATACTCGACGACCGCACCCCTTAAGGTGCTGCGCTTTAATTAGGGATTGGCCCTGTAATTGGGGATTGATCCGAAGTACTTCCGAATGGGAGGGCTTCCCATATATTCTAAAGGTATTTTCAAACTTTCATCCATTTTCATAATATTTCGTGATATTATGAAAATATTTTTTCCTTTTCAGGATTTAGTTAATGAAGGTTGGAATAGCTTCTTATTTGTTCCATCCCCTATAACGCTATCCCTAATTACAGGGCTAATCCCTAATTTAAGCGCAGCACCCTTTAGGGTGCGATGGGCGAGTTTACGAAGACAGCACAAGTACTCTAGCAAATTTCATGACTATCGCCCAACATATTACCATACTCTTCGTATAGGACACTTTATGCCATGAGAGAAACTTTCTGTTTGGTAAGTTACAAGTTCTAGGTGAGCTAGGTACCTACGTACGGGTGTCTATAATCGTAAAGTGCGTCCTTCGTATACAGCATGTGTCATATATTAAGGATAATATGGTGTCTATAAGGTAATATTTGGTTTATCATGTCTTCGCCTAGATAGCTTATAATATACCTATCTAACACTTTATCATCGAGAAATGTCCCATAATCGCTGTATACTCACTTCACATATCCCGTAATGCTTCAATTTCCTATCTAAGCCTACCCGAGTCTTGTGGTATGATCAATGATGATGCTCTATATTAGGTAGAGACAGTGACCTGCGAAAACTATGAAGGTCAATATTATAATCCAACCTTTAGCTACAAATAGAGCATTTCATCTACAGGTAATGACCTCCATGAGAATAGAACACAACCAGAAGACGTGGCCTATTAACATTATTTCCTATGCTGCCTATTCTGTCTAGGTATGTAATTAAAAGCCTATAGTATAACATCCCATAGTTGACAGCTTCCTCAACTACTAAACAGAGAGCCAACTCTTAATATAAAACTCAAATCAAGCAACGTTCAACTAGAGATACCGTCAGGTTCCCAGCTCATTATGTCCATCTAAGAACCCAACACGAGCCCAACCAACTCATCCGGCTCGTCAAAGAAATCTAAAACCACAACACCCAGCCTACTTCCACGCATCTCCTCTAACAGCTTGACCAACTGATGATTCACACCTCCATCCGGCGTCACCTCCGTCCCATTCCCCAGCGCCATCGTCTGCGGGAATACATGCGGGACATTAACATCGTTCTCGCCCGACGCAAACGTGATAAACAAGCTATCCGCACCATCCCCAGTAGCAGCAGCAGCTTTCTCCAGATGCGCCTTCACCGCACCCATCTTCGCCTGAATATTCTCCGCCACCGTTGAATTAGCCCCCAAGTCCGAAGGCTCGTAGTAATCCTCCACATACGCCGTCTCATTGCTCGTCTTATTATACACCAACTCAAACCCCTTAGGATCATTATCCGGCCACTGGCCCGGACCCAAGTGCAGTCCCGGCAACGTCTCGTCCTCTGCACCACCCATATCAAACCGTCTCACCAGCACAATCTTCCCGCGACTCTCCCCCACCGTCCCCAGTCTTCCACTATCCTGCCGAATATACCTCTTCGCGGCATCCGACTCCAGCACGCTCCTCAACCGATCCTTCACAGCATCGTCAAACTCCGCCCCGTCCTTAGTCCCCCCCTCATACTGAAAACTCAACAGCACAGCCTCGCTCGGATGCGCGTCCAACCACGCATAGAACGCAAACAGCACATCATCCACCGTCGCACGCGCCGAGAGCAGCGCCTCCCCGTGCCAGAAGACAAGATCCCGGTCTAGAGGGTCAAACGCAAATCTCAGATCGAAAAACCGTACCCCGGCATCCAAAGCGGCAGCCGCTCCAAGCCGCTGAGTCCGGTAGACCTGAGCCGGAGCGGGGCCGGCTCCGCCGTCGCAGCGCGTGGCGTATGCGAGCGCGTCCTGCGTCGTCTGGCTGTAGTTCCAAGTTGCGGCGTCGTGGGTGCCGGGGATATTTAGATGCGCGAGGGGCGTAGCGTCGGGGACGCTGGACATCCAATTCGCGTACGGCCGGGACGAATTATCGCTTTCTACGCCGAAGACCTCTCGGCTATCCTGCAAGACCTTCTGCAGCGCGAGCTGGCCGAGGGTGGTAGCGCCGCTTGAGTCCGCGGCAGCTAAGACTGCTGCTGCGCACCTTAGTAGTAGGACGGACGGACAGCGCATGTTGAGACTATATTGTCTGTGTTGTTTGAACGGACGCCGTTGGAATGCTATGCGCAAGCGGATACCAAACGTAATTCTGCTTCTTAGGTTTAATCCTCGTCTTGTTCACCCGCTTTTAGAATGTTCGTAGAATGTTCCAAACTCAAACAATTAGACCTGAACTTTCCCTTTTACGAAATAGGATTTTATGTTGTTGAGTTTTGAGGCTGTGCTGTGTTGTGTCCATCTTGAATGACGATGGACGCCATATCTTGCCCTGTTCTGCAAAGCACTGTTCCGATTATGCCCACGCGTTCCAGATGGCTCTTGTGATTGGTGGTGTTAGCACAACACATTTTCACGAAGCACTTACCATGTAATAGTTACACGAATAGCTAAGCTGTTTTGAAGAGAGGATAGCGGGTTTCACAAGTCTTACATTTAGTAAGCATATCAAATTGGTACGCTATTCCCAGACTATCTTTTATATTCAAGTTGTGATTGAGACCACAAATCTGATCATCCTATAATACGCACTCATGGAGCCTGGCTTTTACTCATGCCAGACTGACATGGACCGCAGAATAGCTCGTCTCGAACCTATAGCGCAGGCTCATTCTTTCTTGAATGATTACCCGCCCCGTGGAATATGAATATCCCAGGGCGTTGCTCCTGCGACAAATTGCCTCATCTCAAGCTATAAAACCAACCCGATGGCTGGGCTTTTCTTCATTTTGGCTTCGTAATTTCGAAGAACTCCTTCACACCCTGCACGACAACCTCGACATTCATGTTGACAAGTGGCATCTTGTCATAGCTGTCCTCCTTCATGATCGCAACTAGTGCAAGGTACTTGTCGACCTCGCGTAGTATTATCGGCTTGTTCCCGTCGCTCAATACCATGCAGCTCTCAGCACATCCCGAGGCCACCTGATCCTCTATCTTCTGGTTCCAAGGTGGGCCTTCCAGAGCTTCGCGGTACTTTTGAGTACGGGGCCAGCTTCCGTATACTTCTGTGACGTCTATTATGACGTCGATGTAATCAGAGCAGATTTCGTAGCTTGCCATGTCTGCGGGTTCACTGTCGGTCGCAATGTATATCTTGGACAAGACATCAAACAGATAGGCTTTTTCGAAACGACAAGTGCGACAGAGGTTAGTAAGCATCGCTTCGAGTATACCAAGTCGAGGGATAAGCTTCTGAATCACCTTGCTGAACGCCTCGAAAATGCTATGGTTGTATATGCTAGTCAAGTGAAAAGTGACCGGCGCGTTTTCAAACCCGTGATCGCAGAGTTCGTCTTGGATCCGAATAGTGATATCTCTTTGGATATCTAACTTGTAGTCGTCTGATAATCCATCTACTTTGTGAATGAACACCTCGATTTTGATGTTCGGATACGTCCGTTGAAGGTTTAGTATAGTCATATTCAAGCGGGCTACTGCCTCTAGATAATCATCCTGAGCGTCTATGACCCAGATCAAGGCACCTATCTCGCCAAACATGGCATCGATGTCGAAGGTTGGATTATCAAAGATGTCGATCTGACCTGGGAAATCCCACACTTGGAAATCCATAAAAGACCTAAAGGGTTATATTAGAAGAAGAAATCACGTGTATCAAGCAAGCAACTTCTTACGGCATGGTATCCTTTTGGATGCGCGCAGTTGACTCCAGAAATAGAGTCTCGCTCGGCGGTAATTTGTGAAAAACCACGCTCGATATCGACGATTTACCACTCCTAAAAACAGGATCAGCCCGGTCCTCTAACGTTTGATATACGATAGCTTACCTTCTCTGCCCCATCAGGAGCAACCTAGGTTTCCCTTTCGATGACAGATCCGGGGGCTGATCGGACACCCTCGATCCATTTTTCCGTAGCCTTTGGTCCTGTTCATATACACGTGTTAGAGCCTGTTGCGCAAGACTAGATTGTATCTCGTGTGGTTGTGCCCCGGCAGCATCGGGGTCGAACGCGTCCAAACCGCGAAGCCGAGAAGACATAATGATAACACAAAGAGCCAAACAAGAACGAAGAGGTATGAATTGAAGCTTTAGAGCGAATGATAATGGCTTGGAGACATCAAGGACCAAGCTGGTTGGACTGGATGCGCTCCTCGTACGGGCATAATATTTTTCCCAGGTACATCTCTGCTGAATGACACGAAGAGGGCAGGCAACTATCTCATGCGAATCTCAAAATTCGAACAGGCAGATGTTCATTGCTCGTCGTTTGTCGATATGTTTAAAGGAGACCTGCGAGCCAATCTGCAAACGAGGTTGCCGAATCCAAGGAGACGGGAATGCAAGGTCGTAGTGATAAAAAAACAACAACGGCTGGGTGGCTGCATGTAGGCAGCTTCGACCAGGGGATACGTTAAATTTCATAACGGGAAAAAGGTCACGGACCCAGAATGTTCAGCTCGATCGAAACAGGGCATATCGCTCCTGATAATCTATAAAGAGCGAGATGATTCCATTGCTGATCTTACCGTGGTACAAATTAAACAGCTCGGGGATTCCGCTCAGACAGCTCGGATAAGTGGTAATCAGGTCATAATAATCTCCCCGTCCGCAAACCCGGCTCTATACCTGACGTTTGCCTAACGACAACAAAAATAACAATAGGGGTGATATATCTGGAACCGGGATGACCACTGCACATCATGACTGCGTGTCAGAGGCGGCATGGTAAGAAAGAGAAGAAGAAAAAGAGAATATAATGGTAGAGGAGCTGACTGGATACGAGCACCCGTCGATGGATCTACGACCCTGCTCGAAAAGAAAAAAAGAAAAAGAAAAAGTGTCGGCGATGATACGCGGCGGTGTTCCTGTGCCACTAGGCAATACCAGCTCGGATGGTGTTTTAATTCGTAAGCAAGGAAATAAGTAGGGAAAAGGGTTTTAAAAAAAACAAAATAAAAGACAATGTCTCACCTCCATGATGAGGACGAAACCAGATAAGATACCGGGATCTAGCTGTTACGCTGGGCAATGAACGCACGGTAACCCTAACCTCCCCTCTTCCCCGGCGACATGGACGAGATGTAGAAAGAGATGACCGTGCGTACTGACGGCAAGCGGGTTGTCTGTCCGCTTTGAGTTTCTCTCTAGCCTATGGAATGAGAGATTCTGAGTCAGCTTCTATATAGCGACGAATAGACTCGCTTAGTTATTAAATCAACATAAACCAACAGGCTGGCACGGGCTGGCACGGGCTGACTCACCTTTAACAGTTGCACCGCTAATGATGACTTTTATGTAGCACAGGCTCTTTAGTGGCTGCAATAAATAGCGACGAGAATCATGAGGCAACACGGCTGTGCACAGCGTCGGCAAGATGTTTCGGTAGACCGGGAGGATGTCAGGTTATTCTTATTCAGCTACCTCTATTCCGCCGACGTCGATGGCTTCCCAAGGAACAGCTGCAATTCCGAAATACGAAATGAATTGAACTTATTGAATGAAGGCCGTTTCGCGTCGAATTATCATTAACTAATAAAGTCTGGAAAGTCATAAATCATTGATGCAGATGGAAGAAATTTCTGTCGCGTTCAAGATATAGAGCTCAGATATAGTCTCGTTTCACTCTAGGCGGGAATCGGGAATAATAGTGTCGAATGTGAGAGATAGAGCACAATGTGGAGTTGAGGGAGGACGAGCACGAAGTTATTATCAGCTGGCAATTTTGCTCTGACAGTTATCAGCTGACCGAAGCCATGCGATTTCAGCCGGCAAGCAAGAAACCACAACCCATCCAACCTTAGTAAGCTCAATTTCATTTTATGTAGTTATGTACCTAGTTATCTCTCTTGAGTTTTACGTAAAACAGTGACGCTCACTTCCACTCACTATATCTAACATCTACGCCTCGGAAGCGTATCCTAATACACAAGAACCTCTGATCTCCTTGTAAAGGAGTTTGACAGAATCTAATTGATTCGGTAAGTAGGTATATTTTGCCGCGGGATATACTCATTAGACTATCGACTACCGACCCTAGGTATTAGCTTATCAGGACTCGCTTCTTAATAAATCATACACCGATCGCACTTCATCACGCGAGCATACAACATAGCAATAATATCACGTTCCATGGGATAGAATGCTTGTTCCTCCCTCCTAAACTCCAGTGCAATGCCTCCCCCAAGCGATGCAATATACGCCGGTCCGTATTTGATATCGTCGCATTATGAAAGTTGCGACGCAACTAAAATATTCAACCAGGTGCCGCAATATAATAAGGCCATCTCAACCAAAAGGTTTAGTGTCACAAAATTGATAAGCGGTTGTGACCGTTACTCTATTACACCGCTGTCTTCCCACTAAACAGACCGAATCTTAGGCTTCTGCGACGTGGTGCAGTCTTGACCGGCTTGTGCTCGATTAAGTCACCCAACTTGTCGTCCTCGGGCGGCGTAGGGGGCACTTCGGGAATGGTCGTGATGGGCGTAGTCTCGTCTGAGGTACTCGGGGGTGGCGTAGGAACCTTCGCAAGATCAGTCATAGAGGCGGATCTGAAGCCCCCAAAAGACTGCAAATATATTAGTTACCGGTCAGGCAAGCCGACTTTGAGCCACGCAGCCAAGGAAGAGGAAAGAAGAATATACCTTAACACCAAGCCTCCGGTTTGACTTGGTACTTTTTCTAGTCTCGGCGGGCTTGTCATCGGCCATGGCATTACCAGATTCGTTTATTTCAGCAGCAATTGTTTTGCCCCCGATGGCAACATTCTCCTCGGGGGTAGCGACGAAGCGTACATAGCCCCTCGATGCTATGACACCTAGTGTCTCTTGAATATGTCGCTGAATGAGCGCCGCATTCCTCTTATTCGTGGTAGGCTGAACGAGACTCGGAAGCGCGTGAATAGTTAAGGTGTACGCCGGGTCGAAGGAACCCCCAAACATCATGCAGCAGCCGTGGTTCAAGTTGATGACGATTGAAGATATTGGTCGCTGATACCTGTTGGACAGGTTGTATGAGAGATCGGTTATAAAAGAAAATTCGTCTTTGATCTAGGGGCCCGTATTAGTAGGTCACGTTGATGGAGTAGACACATAAACTCACGATGACGTTTGTCCTTAGATCTGCCATTACAATAGCTTCATTCTGTATTCGAGCCTTGACTGGGTCCGGGCCCCGGTTAGCTGCTGCGAATTCACTCTCAAAATAGGCGCTTCGTTTCTTGCTAAGATCTGGATGTACTTGAGACTTGCGACTGCCGGTTGGGTCGCCTGGTGGGGGCCGATCAATATTGCGCATCATTTTGTTACCTTCGACGATATTTGTTCTCGAAGAACGTGAGGAATGGCCTTTTCGCTGCGTGGAAGGGGCATCAGAAACAGCTAAAGGATAATTGTTACCCGTCGAGGGCGGGTTTATACGAGGCAGCCTAGCTGGCAAAGAATCTGGTCGAACCATTGTTGTACAAGCGTTGGAGCGTTCAATAGCGCGCATAAGTCTTGTCAAGTCTTGTCAGATCTTGTTTTGTGTATTGCCAAGTGCGACGCCTTATAGGTGAATCTGGGTCTCCTAGTTGGGATAGTGTCCTGTCAGCTTGTAGGGCAGATTGTCTTGCATTGATCTAGCGCATGTGATGTTCGTATTGGACGCTGAGCTGTACAAGACGTGGGGACTGGTTCTCCCTGCTTGGGGGAAGGGGATACCGATCTAGGCCTTATCTTTCCCCTCGTAAGTAGACCGTAAGCGTGGAGCAGTACTACAATATAGTATGATAAAAACTGAGTGGGTGGCCTCCAGCTAGCTTGGCTCCTATTTTTATCGTGAGTTGGTACGGTAGATATTATAAAGGGTTGAGGTTCTTTGATTAATTTCAGTTAATTCGGCCGAATTGAAGATCTAGTGGCACATAGGAACCTTGGAACTCCGACGGAGTAATGGTGATGAAAGGGGAAGCAACATGGAATAACCTAATGGAGGTCGTTTGTAAAAACTTCATGTAATGTTGGAACGTCTGGAAGGTTACTTAAAGGAAGGTTACCCAAAGGCAGGCAAAAGCAAGCAAAGGCAGGCTGTCGTCAGGATGCATGAGGCAGGTACCGAGTGGTTGAATTACATAGTGGCACCTCCCTTTTACTACTATGCACTGACATTGCTTACCTACATCATTCAACATTCTCTGTTAATATTGATACATCATTAATACCTAACTTACATAAAGTACATATACTTTCTATTCATAGACACCGGCTCTTCATATTCCTATCTCCCCCCACCATCTCAACCTTCGAAAACCCATCTACCTACTACTATCGCCATATTCGTTTGAATCCTTATCAGACCATTGTAACACGGTGCACACGACAGGCTGGATCTAGGTAGGACATGGAAGGCTACAATCGACGCCAATGGGCGCACAGCATTACCGTACAACGCTGCAACCCGTTCTGGTCGCTTGCATCCGCTTATCCATCGATGATAGCAATTAGGAAAGCGACATTGCATCCAGCGGCCGAGATAATTCCTTGGTGGAAGCTTGAAAATCAGGGTGGTCCATAACTTGGAATCCCACGGGCCACCCCTCGTTCAGTATCGCTGGTTCTCGCAATTATATTAGGATGACGGTTCCTATCTATATAAGTGAGGGTTGGGTCGTCTATAGTTGGAGTCTTATCGCAAACAAACACGTTGCAGAGCTAGAGCCGCAGCTTTCCGCCCACATGATACATAGCCGTATTAATCTATCGCTTTGCATTAGGTATCCGAGAATCCGAGACTCTTTTTATCACCTAATACCTATACCCAACTCAAGTGGGTAGCGGCCAAATCCGAATTAATTGTTATTGTGGGCTACCGAGAACCGAGATATCACACCAATTAGTCTATCCCGGATACACAAATCAAGATGACCTAGAACGTCAACCCGCAGTATCGATTCAGAATTTCAGATAATGTTTATTGCATCGCCACTTCTCGGCGACGGCCTATTACAAGTTACAACTGTTATACAGATTACCACCATAGCTCTTCTGCACTGGTCGTTTGTAAGTCATTTTCCTTGCGCACCTTATTTATCATCAAGACCGGTCTCCGACAACTATGCTGCATGCATGGATCGTCTCCATATTGCAGGACATTAGCCCGCGGTTGCGTGCAGGTCGAGAGCTAGTTAGGTCCACTCCTTGTCTCACACTGAGTCTCACACTGAGTCTCACGCTGATGGTACAGGACTGCCAGTCTTGTGAGACGGGATGAAACCAATTGCCTTCCTCTCCAAGATCGACTGATAGCCGGCGACAGTAAAGACGATCAACTCGACAGGAACTAATATAACAGACAGGTACAGGGCTACCCGGCTTTCGTTGCATAGAGTGCCAAAGTGCGGCTTCGCGCCCATGCTCGCAAATCCCCACTGACAACTCCAGCTCTGTAGCGTATCATTTGTGGCTGATGTATTGACAGCATAGAAGAAAATCATGCTAATCATGACAGCCGTAAAGCCAACGAAGGGCGCAGCAAAAGTAAGAGACGTGTGAACCGAGGTATGGTTGCGAAGCTTGAAGATTCTTAGCACGAACCCAATTTCACGACGAAGGGAATCTATTAATGAAGTTGTACTTACCACCCTGACTTTGCTACATAGCAGAGATACGATATTGGCAATGACCACAATAGTGCTGCCAACGACGAGAGCCACCGTGGGTCGGAGATCGAATTGGTCAGGCCACAACGGTAAGTGATAATCGCTCGAGAGGTGTGTTGCATTATATATAGCTAGGGTATCGGCTGCAGTTCCGAGGATGGTCAGGCCGCAGAGGAGGGCCAGTCCGGTGAGACCGATGCGAGCACTATCAACAAGACGAAGTTTCTTCACATGTCTCTGGTACTGGTGATCTTGAGGATCCACGTCCGAGTAAGGCGTGGGGATACGGCCCTTGTTATCGGAAGACATG
Source organism: Daldinia loculata (assembly GCF_022478755.1). Taxonomy (NCBI): domain Eukaryota; kingdom Fungi; phylum Ascomycota; class Sordariomycetes; order Xylariales; family Hypoxylaceae; genus Daldinia; species Daldinia loculata. The sequence continues at coordinate 181,237 of NW_026054903.1, forward strand.
GTGACGATAGATAGAGATGGAGAGAGAGCGAAAAAGAAATATAGGCGATTATCCGTTTTCAACCTTCACAGAATGTTGACTATGGAATAGAGATAAATATGAATATGATCAAACGAAGCGAAACAATATAGAGAAAGGGAAATAAGTGACCAAAAAAGGAAATGGATAAGTCCAAAGACAAGCAACTTCAATGAGAAAATGAGATGTCGAAAAGAGACAACTTAACAAACCTGATGAGAAGGCGAAATGCGACGAATATGAATGAATATACGCCTTCAACCATTCGACTATAGTTGATGAAGCCATCCCGTCTAGACCTAGTCTCGTGGTCCCTTTGAGCGCTTGTAGCCATGCGCAATGCTAAGGATAGTACTCCGGGTGATACCCTCATACATATCCAGCTCTGCCCGGGAGATTAATCGTGGAAGGCGATGCGCCCACGCACATGCTAGACGCGTGTGATTGACCTGAGGCCGGGGCCTAAGAGGCATACTTGGGTTCGGGCTATCGTAGATTGGCCCCGAGACACCCAAATTTAGACCTTCGCGGGCGCTTACGAGTTCGGGGAAGTGGACGTCCGGCACCACTATAGCCAATCATGAGGGCCGGCGCCAATGTATGTCACCGTTCGCTACTACCATGGGAATTCACCCCTGCGAAGTATTATCTAGGTCGAAGACGGAATTGGCTGGAAGATGTCAATTTTCTTCAAGCGCTTGCGCTTAGGGCAATTATCTGCTTTGATAAAGTCCTGGACCGGCCGGCCGTCTGGATGGGCTAATGCAGAACATCCGGAGGGAATTCTGCGGGGATAAGGGGTAAGGGTGCTCGGAAGGATCTATAGAGTTCTGCGCCGTCCCGCTTCCGTAGGAGTCTTATTCCTGGTCTTACCAAGATTCTACCTCAGCGCGGCACGGCGTAGACCAACCACATTCTGCGATATTACAGGCGAAATAATAACTTGAATGGCTGCCTAAGACATAAGTCCTACTGTGTAAACCCGTAGATCACGCTGCGACCTGTCGATCATGTTGGGTTTGATCTGTGCGATTCCTAGGAATTGGTTTATTAGGAATGACATTCACATTATTCCTATTGAAATTATAGGAACGCCGAACTTAAATATGCTAAAAGTTTTTTTCTGCCGCCTTATTTATATAAATGCATGTAAACCCTGGGGTTCTATGATGCGTTAGCTAAATGCACATTTTAATCATTCCTTATAGTCAAGACTGTTCGGATCTTATACATCTTGAGCCTGTAAGTTTATGATATCACAAAAGGAGGGAGGGGTTTGCGTTCCCTGTCAACCTGTCTAATAAGCTTCAAACTGCCGTATCCGAACTGTCGGGTTTGGTAGATCCTTCTACACTAGTTAGTCCCACTAAACTTGGAACATTCTTGGCAGTAGTTACAGTCCGATCTGGCCATAACGAATTTTAAAAAACATCGATTCGAATTCGTTATGGTAAATATTCGTTATGGAATAGATAAGTGCACAGACCACATTACTACCTAAAATAGAAAAGTGCTGGTTAAAATATTGATTTAATAAAATTTAATAAAAGTTTAAGCCGAAATAGGTTTAGTGACATTCCTAAACCGGTTTAACTCTATTTTTTCATAACGAATTAGGTGGTGACTAATCACGAAATCTAACGAAATTCGTTATATGAAAATATTCGTTATTTTACATACAAAATTCAAAAAAACCCAATATCAATTCGTTAAGGAGAAAATTCGTTATAGAGTAGATTCGTTATGGCCAGATCGGACTGTACCTATGTATAACTTAAGAAGATCTACATACACGTTCCAGGAACCCATAGTAACCTACATGTAGGTTGGTAGCTCTACTACACATATGTATTAAACTACCCATTGCTGGAAAGAGGTTCTAATTTCCCGGGCTTTCCAGGTTGAATTGAAAATATCTAATCCGGGAGCTTGACGCGTCACAATTGGACGAAGACGCATGTGGGTTGGACGGTCTCTTTCACAATTTTCGATACGTTGTACTATTCTTGCGAGTCCTACTGACTAGGCCTTCCGCAACCCTAAAGATATCTTTCCTTAGTTAATTAAAGCTGTACTGTTAGGAATTGTTACATGTTGAAAGGACACAGGATCTTATTCCTGTGACTTAGTGTCTATTGTATTTGCTTTGTTAGTACCTTCTATCCCTTTTACGGGCTGACTGTAGGTCTAAGTTAAGCGTTATAAATTTAGTAGTACCTATATAATGTTTGAATACCTAACCCTCTTATGTCGTTCATCTTGCAGATAACTTTTTAGCTTATACATTTCTATCTCTTACTCGGCTCGGCTTCTGCGTTTCCCGCTACTTCAGAATCCCATATTAATCAGCAATGCACGAAATACTATCTCTTATTAGACCCCGGCTCACAAAGGCTACCCATGACGTAAAGCCAACACCGAGAGACGGATTCCAAGTCTTCGTAAGTCTTAAAGATGCCCAAGTATAAATAGACGCTAATACGTTGCAGCATTTTTTTCCTCAACTTCCCATCGAACTCCGGCTAATGATATGGGAATATAATTTACTACCACGCTGTATAGAAATTCAAGATACACAGCGTGTTAAACCCCAGCTGAAACTACGTAAACAAGAAGTTCACTATACGTACGTGTGCAAAACCCCTGCCAATCTGCACGTATGTAGAGAATCGCGACAAGAGGCACTGAAACGATATAGTCTACGTTTTGGTATTGGAGGCCTTGTTGATCCCATAAGAGATATGCTCTATTTTGGACCAGGTATGGCATTTGGATGCCCGAAAGATTGGTTCAGTATTTTCATGTCTCAACTTCGCCCGAAAGATATGGCTTATATCCGCCATATCGCTATCAGCAATTCGATGCTCGGGTGGCACTTCTCGTATTATGGGCCAACCTTCCAATTGGCGCTTCTGGAACTATTATATATTATCAATCATCACTTGGTAAACCTGGAACAACTCACCATCGTCTGCCACGGCATGCACTATGACCACATTTATGCCGGATGTCGTCTCTACGAATCTATCCATATCAAATTGGCTGTGAAAGCGGAATTGCCCCTGGAAACCCCTCCGGATAGTCGTTTCCAACCGCCGATTGAAAAGGAGATATCTGACCAAGCATACGAAGATATCTTGGCGTGTACGAGTCTCTGCGATGAACACAACCAGCAAGTAACATCAATACAGCCAAAACATGTTGATGTATGAGCATCATTATTCAAGACTATTGTAATGGTAATGAATTAGAGCTGGATGCAAATTGGACTATATATTCTAATAGCTAGAAAGAGTATTAATCAAATGCTAATTTCCTTTTCTCAGAAAGCAAGAATATTTTAATCTAGTTAGATGGAATTGACCCTATTTCAACGAGGTCTTGAGAATGGGCGGCGTGAAAATAATGTTTACGTGCTTGCAACTGGATAGAATATTCTCTTTAACTAGAACTAGTAAAATTAAGTATGCTTATTTCGTTGAAATATACTAGAGGCTGAGGAAAATATTGAAGTTACTCTTGAATTGTGATGATGTAGATTCCATAGCTGGAGGCTACCTAGGAGGTACTATGTAAACTGGACGGCCGGAAAATCATCGGACCCAATTCTCTTAGTCAGCCAATCAAAGTCTTCCCTGTGATAGCTAACCTTAAATTTTATCGTCAGAGCTCGACCAATAACGGACCCCGCCAAAATTCTTGAGCGCTACACTTTCACCAGTAAAGTTGCGTCTAGTCGGTATAAGTCGTCGACCATTTTCACTACTCCCGTAAATATCAACTGCTCCTGATATAATAATACAATATCGTACGCCATGCCTGGAAGAACGAAGACTCGCGACGATGCGCCCGAGGAGGTAGATACCTCCATGGACGATGCTCCCACCTCGGCGCAACAGCCCGTAGAAGAGGAAAACGGAGATGCCATGCAGGAGGACGGATCGGAAGGCGATGAGGACCCTGTTGAGGAAGAAGAAGAAGAGGAGGAACCCCAGCGAGTTAGAATTGTGCGTTCGAATGTCTACATACTGGTCTGAAGGGAACAAGTCACTAACGAAATGTTGCACATAGCTACCGGGATCATCTGAAACGGCAGCTTCTTTCGAATTCCTGAAGGAGGGTCACACACTTGGCAATGCTCTGCGATATATAATCATGAAGAAGTACGTTAATATTCTGTTCTGTCGGGAGTAAAGCGACTAACTAAATATGATCATAGCCCGGACGTCGAATTCTGCGCGTACGCCATTCCCCATCCTTCCGAGGACAAGATGAACTTGAGAATCCAAACATACGGTAGGAAATCTCCCGAGAACCAATCTCCATTCATTCGGTATTGACTGCTTGTAGACACGACGACTGCTGCTGCTGCGTTGGCCAAAGGCCTCCAGGACATAGAGGACCTCTGTGATGTCGTTGCCGACGAATTCTGGACAGAGCGAGAGAAGTTCGAAGCAACCCCGGAGCAGGCTCGCAAGAGGCAAGAAGAAGCAGAGAGGAGAAGACAGGCAGTTCAGACTAGTTAAGAGTATCTTGGCACAATATGGAGGATATGGCATTTGCGGCGTTCGGAGTATGATAGACAAACAACTTTCTCAGGTCTAGGATTTGACTTCGGGTCTTGCTATGTACAATACAGCGGGACGATACCCATATCTAGTTGCGACCCTAAGGCACTGTTAGCGGGAAGGCTCCCATGTGAGGGATCTCGTAATAGAGACTTGCCTCTAAGAAACCTTGCATGAAATTGTTCGGCAGTCTGTTGGCTCCTCGGAAGTGTTCGCTATTGAAATAAGACATGACATGTGTAGTCTGCTTCCAGAAGTTCATGGTTTCCTAATGTATAAACCTATTAGTAATGTTCCTAATATGAACATATTGCGCCCCTCATTTTATATCCAGCCCGCTCGGTACCCGTAGCTGTGTATCGAGCTATCTATCGACTGACCTGGTATTCTGCGTTGTTTTGCACAAGGAGCACATCGACTACCGGTAGCTTGTCGACGAACCTATGGCGCTCGAACTCCTCTCGCATTCGTGTGCGGATGACGGAGACTGGGAAGGGAATCGAGTACATCGTCTGGATTTCAGGTGCCTAGAAAATAACATGTATAAGCCTCTCTCCTACAAAGTAACCACCCTGTGTTTCGTTCCAGCTGTGGATAGGTATGAAGCATTCGCTCCGGGGAGATCCGTACCGCTCGTATCCATTCTCGATAAGCCGCCAGGACTCGTCGCTTTGCGTCGTTCCAATTGGCCGCTATGGACTATGTTAGCATGGGAAAATGGAAGCGGGAGGTATATACTAACATGTCCGCGTCGTTCGCGCGAATTGTGTAGGTGCTATGGCCATGATAGGTGAGATATGCTCCTTGACTTAGCGTTGAAGTTCATTCGAACTTCTTAGCTTCCTAGGTAATTGTCTCGAGCGAAAGGTGGGAACTGAGCCTTGGAAGTTGGGCTGCATTAGCCACATGAGCCACACTTATACTAAAAAGTACCTAAGTACCTCGTACTAAGTTTCGCTGAGCATTTTCTCTTATTAGTCATCTTGCATAATCGCGTGGCGTCAGGTACATGTACTATTTCGAGGTCAACATTTAGGTACTTCTAAGAAGGCTTCGTTCTTGTAATTCTCAGCCTTGCCCCACTACCTTGTTGAACTGTTTACTTTCCAAGAAGTTAGAAGTCGGGCATTGAACAACTACCTAGTTTACGAATACGACTCAAGCTTCCTTCCAACGCCGAATCCAATACAATCATTACAATATGCCACCGGTCAGATCCCTCGGCTCGTCACGATCCAAGAAGCCGCCAGCCGGGTTCGACGACATCCGCGACGACCTCGAGATCTTCAACATCAAGATGAAGGACGCGCAGAACTTGCCTACGAACAACATCCCCAAGCACCAGGCGCAATGGCCCATTTTCCAGATCTCCCATCAGCGAAGCCGATATGTCTACGAGCTCTACTACGAGAAGGAGGCTATCAGCAAGCAGCTGTACGACTGGCTGCTTAAGAATGGGTATGCTGACGCTATGCTAATTGCTAAATGGAAGAAGCAGGGTTACGAGAAGGTATGTATAACACAACGTTGTAAAGTTTAAACTGGAACGTCTTGCTGATTTTGGGATCTGTAATAGCTATGCTGTCTCCGCTGCATCCAGACCAAGGAGACGAACTTCCAGTCGACGTGTGTCTGCCGAGTACCCAAAGCCCAGTTGAAGGACGAGCAGGATGTCCAATGTGTCAGCTGCGGCTGCAGAGGTTGCGCTTCGAGCGATTAAATTATGGTTTTTGAGTTTATGCACTGGTTGGGCTTCGTGGCATAACGGCGTTAGGGTTCATTCTACATACTGGTTTCCGGCATCACTATACCTATTGGAGTACGGGCGATCCGTTTCACTGCATGATATCACGAGCTTCTAGGGAAGATAATGGAATAGACTAAAGGCTCAATTCAGAAAGCATCATTTATCACGGGCTAGAATATCATTCGTATGTAATGCTACTGTTGATGTCGTTGGGTTCATGCTCATGCTCATAATTTCGTGCTCTCGTGTCCTCATTTATCGTTGTTTTCGTCACATCATCGTCTTGCGAATCCCGCTATTCCTTTCCTGTGGCCAAAGCGTATGCTCGTGGGGACAAACTGGAGTGCGGACATAGCGCCAGCCAGATCCTCCATCTCCATATCTGGGACTTCAGCCTGAGGAGAGGTCACTTTTGATGTTTCTGTTTTCGGCTCTTGCGTTTCCGGCTTCGCTGTGTCCGTTTGCCGAAGACTCTGCCTTCGGCCTGTTGTTTTTGGTCCGCTACCGTTGGTTGCCGTAGAAGACCTTCGTCGACGATGCCCATATTCGATTAGTAGCGACTGCCTTCCATCGACACCGTCCTTAGTAATCCCAAAGAAGTAATTCTTCGGATACATGTGCTTGTCGATGAGGTGGCTCCGTCTCTTCTGAGGAGTTCTACACTTTCGATCACAACCCTCGACAAAACAAGAATACTACCCAAAGTATAGTTAGTTTCATAAGCATAAACCGGGTTGACTCCGGGAGCACACTTACCGTATGCTCGCCTTTCTCCCTCTTCACGGCGGCGAAGACATCATGCCATTCTTCGATATGAACATTCAATAGGTGCTCGGATGGAAAGTTCTTTCCGCATTCTACGCATCGATTCATATGCGTCCTGCTGTGGTGTGCTTCATATTCCGTATACGTCCTGAACGACAGCACGTCTCGGTGCGGGGGTAGAGAGCACTTCATTACGAAGGTATTGTTGTCGTCGTCAACGGCGGATTCGTCAAGCTCTGTGATTTTCGTCGGTGGAAGTCTTTCAACTTCTCGTGGACTTGCGCTATTCGAAATCTTGTCCGAGCTAGCTTCAGGTTCCGGCGACGATAATTCGTCTTCTTCAGGCTCGCGTGAGCGCTTCATATTTGCGTTGTGGACTTAATATAGAGATTTGGGGTAAATTTACATTAACAGGGACGGTTGCTAGTGACCCAAGAAATTTGGTAGCAGCCAAGCGTGAAGTTTCGCTTGCTTGGTCGTCGACGGTCTTGAAGATGAGGTCAAGTTTGTGTAAGTATCAAAGTCGCTTGGTGGGGTTTAAAAAGCGATGTACTGTACATGAAAGAGACTTGACGATTTGAATACCTAGGTAACTCTTTATCACTCGTGGGTCCTTGTAGATAATGAATGGTAGTTATTAAAAATAGCAGCGATAGTTACTCAAAGCCAAAGAGACATAACCAAAGGCATAATAAACTTATTAGCACACAATATATTAAAGTCTAAGTTACAAAGTTTGGTGACGAATGTGGACAATGGAAGAAACTTGGGCCACCATGCCACCTTGACGGAGGCGGTCAGTGAGTTTTGAACTGTAACTCGTCGATTCCATAAAATGCCAAGTGGGAAATTCAAAACTTAAAAAAAGGTTTACTAGCGACTGAATGCAGCGAGTTAGAGACGATTGATCTGATTGATCTGCCGCATGGACTTGAAGGGACAGGGTCTAACGGCCTGTGAATCCAAGCTCAGTGGCTGCAAGCGTACAAGGTACCTAAGGTACCTTCAAAATGTAAATGTGCCAAAAGGACCCCTAAACTAATCCGGGGTTAGCAACGAGGGGTCTGCCAGTCTGCCTAGGTGCTATGAGGTAGGTACCTACTATACCTAACTGTATAATACATCCAGAAAGGTACATTTTTAAGGTTCAATATTTACTGGGTACCTCATGTTATGTAGCCCTGCCTGTCTGTACTACATCGGTCCTTGGGCAGGCTCGCAGATTTTAGCACATCATTGGCGTGCGCCGACCCTCCCAGCATTTTTACGATCTACACTACAACTTTATGAGCCCATTCAGTCGCCTCACCCTCCATCCATTCATTCCTCACCTTCACGCCTTTCCCCTTAACCTTACCATAGGTTCCTGTATACCCGGTAGACGCCCTGGTCTATAAGACGCTCTCGTTCTTAGTCGCAGACGTAGTATTTACCCGTGCTTCTGTCTGCGCCTACGATTTCCTAACTTTAATTCTACTAGTTATTTGATCGTCTAATTCTTAGTGCTGGACATCTCTTCTACGAGGTTTCCCTTCTCTTAACAACTATCCGCAAATGTACCCTATATCATACTCCGAGAAAGCTACCTTTGCCCCATCTTGTACGGCGCGCCTCAGTTGCCTCTCGTCGCACGCCTCAAATTATGGATATCCGCCGCATCCTCATGTCCGGTTCGAGTTCGTGTGATCCTGCTTCCCGGCTGTGAGCTGTCGCAACAGTTTCCCAGTCAAACCCAAACCCCGCGCCCTAGAGCGACGGTGACTTAATAGCGCTATTATACCACGCTTCGACATCGCATATACGTTAGGATCGTAACCCGTCTTCGTCCACAATGGAGAACCCGCGAGACAAAGCCAGAGCGAGCTGGGGGTATGTCTATGTTTGTCAGATGCGCCAGTTTTGGTTTTTGCATTAACATCCGTGGCAGGGACGCCCAGAAGATCCGCACTGATATAATGGCAAAGATATCAAGCCTGAAGAAAGAACGCGGAACTACGAACACTACATCCGCTTTCGATGAAGTTGAGCAGACGATGGCTGAGTATGAACTCCCCTTCCGTGTTACTACTACTACCGGAAGATATTAACACCATCGTTGCTCTAGATTCCGTCTAGCTTGTATGAACGTCATCAACCATGATTTCGAGTATGCAGCCGGTAAGAATGTTGAGCACTTTCTATGGCATGCTCACACCTTTCTTAATGGAGAGTACCGAAAGGTTATGAGCCGCCTCTTGGCACAGAATCAAGTTGTTGTGAGACGGAAGCTAGAGAAACAGTACCGGGCATTTCTGAGGACGTCCCAATCGTTTTACCGTGTCTATATTCAAAGATTGTCTGGGCGGTTCTATATCCCGCAACTTCACCAAGTTGCATATGGTACAGATATCGAACCGGAAGCGATTCCCCCTCCCGATTCAACACCTCCGTCTCGGCTTCGCGCAATGATTCTGAAATCATGTCAGATCACTCTGGTTCACCTCGGTGACTTGGTCAGGTATCGATGTCAGATGACCGAGAAACTTTCGAATTCCAGTACGAATTTCGATAAAGCCTTGGAGTATTACGGTCTAGCAAACGCCATTGACCCCGATGACGGCTCTGCCCACCACCAATTAGCCGTACTATATCAACTTCAAGCCCGGCATCTCGATATTGTCTATCACTTTCACCGTTCTATTTGCATCGCGAGGCCGCACCAACTAGGGATTACTAACCTTGAGCGAGAATTCAAGGGCTTGGAAAATCCTTCTACTGCTCGCAAGGGGCCAAAAGATCCAAATGAGACTATGATTACCTGGTTCCTCCGACTACATGCGTATTTCTTCCAAGGAGAGCCTTTTTCTCAGCAGTCTGAGTTAGAAGAAGAAGTGCTACATCGCATAGAGATGACAATCAAATCTAACCCCGACGACGCCATCTTACGCAGGATGACATTCATCAACATCGCGGCATATGACGTTGCTCTAGAGAAAGTAAAGGGTGAGTTTGCCGGGTCGATATTTCAGTTATTGTTGACTTATATGCTGACTACAACCAAAAGCTGCTTGGACAATACAAGGCTCCCAATCTGCCCAATTTTTATTGAGATTCAATATCCGTACATTTGTGGTTCTCCTTCGAGTTCTAAAGGCGGCTTTACTGAATGAATCTGCAACGTCTCCGGCTTCCGAGAAGCAAAGCGAGAACCGTGACAGTGCTGAGAGTCCTATCTACTTTAGTCAGCTTTTAACGCGGCTTCTCCCTTTTATCCGTCTCTACATCTCATGGATTTACGTTTCTCAGGCCGATATTAACAGCTACCGAGAATTCTTAGAGCCATATGCCAGTGACGTATACGGACTCCTCAGTGATACGCTGACTTTACTCAACGCGATCATCGATCAAGTTGCGGTCACAGCCACGTCCAAGTATCTACTACCGGAAGATGTCGAGGCTCTTGGGCTTAGACCGTTTGCCAATGAGAATCTGCCATTATTCACACAATTGGAAGACTTGCTGGGCCCAAGCTCACCGAAAAAGCCCAAGTCTCGCAAGCCCCGTCAAAGGGCCTCTGGCTGCCAATACCGACCTGATACGGAAGCGGTTTGGCGTATTAGAGACATCGTGTATTGTGGTGTTCTGTTGGCAGAAAGTTCGGGTTGCTCACTCGTCATGTCTCTTAAACAGCACGAGGGACGAGATGTTGAGTGCTGGGATTTTACTGACGAACCTTCTCAGCGAGTTCCCGTCGGCGAAGCGATCATGTTACGTATGGTGAACAAGCTTAAGCTTGGCAACACGAAAGCCAAGCCTGAGGATCTAACACAGAAAGACTTGGAGTTTTCAACCCCAAATATCGCTACGGCGGATGCAAAACAATCTTACGACGATAATAGTGATATAGACCTCAAGACACAACATCGACTTGATAAAGGGAAGTCGGTCGACGAACAAGCCCCTTTTTCACTTCTAGATACAGATTTGAGCGGAGATAGTGAAATGGTCAACATGGTAAATAAGCTTCTGGATCCAACTGAAGACAGCAGGCCTCAATCGAGTCAGACCCAGGCTGATACAAGTTACGGCATGAATACTACTACAGCAAATGAGGTCTTCGGTCAATTAGGCGCTAATTCTGAGCATACTTCTGCACAACCTTCTCCGGCATCTAAGACTATCCCTAGTCTTCCATGGGGTTATTTTTATAAGCCGACTCCGCACCGTTCAAGCAGTCAATCTAATAACCAATTGCCCCCTGATGGCGATTATATACCTAGGAGTGCTCACGGTCAATCGGACAGCCTCGAATCATCTTCTTATCTCAATGGTCTAGCTACTGGTTCACATCAAGCTCAAGTTTATGGCAAGCTAGGAATAACCATGGCACCTTCGCCGGCTCTCAATCGTCATGAAACAAAAGGCTCTCGCGACTCGCTCGAAGCATCGCGAGCTGCCGTTCTTGACAGTTTGACATCTACTCTTTATGCACAGCACGGATTAGTCCCCAATGATATGCAGTCGTCGGATAATTTTGCGAGCCGCGTGGCTCCTAGCCCCTATTTAGGGGCCCGGGGATCTACACCCGGAACGTCAGGTTCGCCATTTGCCCCAGGGTCCAACTCGCCTTACTTGAGCAATCTCGGACTTAACATTGGCTCAAGTTCCATGGAACGTTCTGCTAGTCAACTTGCGGCTATGTCTAATCTGCAAAGCTCGCCTGGACCAAACTGGTCCGGCAAGTCAATCGGAACATATGGTGGATTTCAAGACCCTCACAGCTATCCCCCGAATGCCTCGAGCCCCGCTGGCGTCGAGCCGGGGGCCGTATTAGCTTTAAGCGCCCAGGTCCCAGTATCCAGACGTAAGGCACCTGGCCCTCCTACCGCAGTCCAGCAACCACAATCTCCTTGGCTCCAGGAACCTGCGAGAAGCGGATCGACATTCGCCTTTTCGCACCCGAGTAGCCTTTATGGTGGTACTCCTGCCGCGCCTCTAGGTGGCCCCCCTAACATGGTCTTGTCTAACGGCATCTATAATGCCAGTGCCCCGTTCGGCCGTCTTGGTGCGGGATCCAACAGTAGGGATGACTCTACGCACTACTGAAATCAAGCTAAGAATGCTCTAGGCACCGAGGGCGACTCTTATGATTATGACCACCAGCTCTTGGGATCTACAATGCTTAAAAATAAAAAACAGCGCCCTAAGTGATGGCTTCCATTGGGATATTGTCATGCCCACTTTTAATAACTAAAGCGGACTACGATTAGTGAGAATTTCCTAGGAAACATTACGAAAGAACAAGCTCAATCTTATCGTCTCTTCCACGCCTTATCACTTTTAAAAACCGTGTTCCCGGATACCGATTTGCAGTAGACTAGACCGTAGGTCAAGAGTCTTATGTCTATGTAATAGGACCTCTCTTACTTCTAAGACATACCCTATTCATGCATCCTCCCCGACGGTTGCAAGGGTATGTTGACCAGCATCCTTCAACCACCTTGGCGATAATTTGGTACAGTTGAAAGAGTCGACGATCACAGTATTCGTGCTGCTACGGGCGGCACATTGAAACATCTAGTAGGTGGTACAGAATGAGACGGCCATTTCTCCATGACATCTTACCTTTCGGGTACGCCATTGCTAAGAAGAATGCGACCCCAAAGGCGCGGACAATGGGCCCGACGAGCAGACAGTGAGACGACGGATGTTATCCAGCTTGAGGGCGGGAGGCCTAATATCTCTTATGGAGAAGAATGGTAGGCAAAAACATGAGAAACTTGCGTCGTCAGCGACATAACCTTTTTTTATGGTCATTAATGATCAAGCGAGCAAAGAATGAGTTCAGCGCTCTTCATATATGTCTTCTTTTTCGGTACCCTTCTACGTCTGTTCGAGATCCAGTACAGCTTACCCAGCATGTCACATCCTCGTTACGACTCAAGCTATTACCTGTAATGTTCATAATCATATTACGGGGAAATCAGCCAGAGTCGAAGACGAGGAATTCGAGGACGGAACGTATTAAACCCTTGAACAAAAAAAAAATCAGTGTTTGGGAAGCTGATCACCTCACTGTGGTGATCGCTGGGTAAGTGCTATTCCATATACGCAAGTGTTTTAAAACAGAGATTCTAATAGATTATATTATAGACTCTAAGCTCTCGTAACACGGCATGTTCTTCCCGATTAAACGCACACGTTGCTACGTCGTTCTTGGTTACTTCCGTATTTTCTACACAGCAGGAAATGTGATACAGTCCCCCCGCCAGGGCCTGCTTAATTTCATATTTGATTACTTCCCCGTCTGTAGCGAGTCTTACCTCGCGATTAGCTTCGTATCCTTCGCCGTGGGGACTTACTGGCATAATAGAGAATATAATGGTCTTGGCCGTGTGTTAAAGATAGTTTCTAGTAATGATTGCCGTGACGATTGTTGTTAGTTTTGTATATAAAAAAAAATGATAGATTACACAGCCTGTTTAGAGAATATCGTCCCAGTTTGCAGAGCCTCACTATAACCTGACCTAGGAACATGATTGTCGATGATTGTTGGAGCGAGACGGGAAATCTTCTATACCTACGGTTTTCAGATACATTCTCTATCCACGATTCCCTGCATGCCAGGAATCGAGCATTGTTGGTATCTGTTATAACATCTTGCAAATTTCATTCACATCAATCCATTACAGATTCATGCATTCATATCATCTGATCGTAGAACATAGCTTAGTTATCTAGCTAATGTATGTATACCAAAGGCCACTATCGACATCCCGATGGCCAGGGGCCAGCACGATAATGCCAGCCACCACCAATCATACAGCTAGCTCTCTAGCTATATGATGGAAGCAAATTTAATGATGATGCACAGAAACAACAAGAGACAAGACAAGAAAATATGATGTCCTCCAGTTGTTGAAACCCAGCAGATGAAAAAAAAAGATAGAGGAAGATGGCCCGCGTTCTCCTATCCCATCTTTTTTTTCATTTCGCTTCGCTTTTGCAAATGCAGTAAATGGATCCTCCCCACCGCCTGTTGAAAAGCAATATATATCTTTCTACCTACCCTTTCCCTATCCTAATTTTCTTCCCGAGAACGCCGTCCTTTGCGCCAAGTTGAGTAACGACAAAGCTGTTTGGTGTTGCCACCGGGGTATTGTTGGTATTGACAGGCTCTTTCTTTCACTGCTGTCTCAGGAGGAAGGTGATTTACGAGGGTTGGTAGGCTTGCTTGGGGAAGGGGTATCTGTAGCCTTCGTTAGCAATGGTTCTCCGATATAATAAGAAAGGGGGCGTTTTTTATTCTTTAAGATTTATCCAGCAGAAAAGACGTGAATTACATTATGAATTGTACCCGGAGAAAATGTGATATATGACAAAGGACGAGGGTAAGAAGTGGGTAGATAGAAATTACTTACGAAGGACCCAATTCCTGGATGCTCAGGCGTGCGAGCCACTGGCCGATATTGACGCTCTCCTCGAGGGACTTGCCCTGGACGAGACCAGCGACGAAACCACCAGCGAAGGCATCACCAGCGCCGTTGGTGTCAGTGATCTTAGAAGCATCAATAGCGTGGACAGGGAACTCCTTGACCTCATCCTGGCCCTGGATAGCAACAATGGTAGGTAGGGTACCCTGAGTAATAACGGCGACACGAGGCTTCTTGGTGTTGGCCTTGGGTAGGTTGGCAAGGGCCTTGGCGATACCTGCAACGTCAGTCTCGGCAACAGGCAGGGAGTGCGAGCGCGCGTAGGCAGCAGCCTCGGACTCGTTGCAGATCACGTAGTCCCAGTATTGGGACGATGCGTCTAGCGGGTCCTTGAAGAACTCGGCGATGAAGGGCGCGCTCATGTTCACGATGAATGTCTTGTTGTTGGCGGCAGCCTCCTCGCCGAGGGCCTGGATAGCAGGGGGGCAGACTGCGGGTTGTTAGTTAATTCCGTCTGTCTATCTGCTCGCTGGCTATGCAAGCGTTAGGGAAAGGGAGTGAAAGTACCGGTGAAGTGGAAACCACCGACGTAGTAGAACTCGGCGTTCTTAACGAGCTCCCAGATCTTAGGGCTCTTGAGATGGTCAATGTCGTAGAGGTTGGCGGCAGCAAGGTCGGTGACCAAGCTCCTGTTGTGGCCGGTGATGATGGCACCGCACCTGCCGGTGGGGGTGTTGGGGTCGACGCGGTACTCGACCCTCAGGCCGACCTGCTTGACGGCATCGCGGAGGATGTCAGCGTACTTGTCGTTGCCGACACCACCAAGGTAGACGACGCTGTTAGGCGGGAGTATGTAGGCAGCTCCACGGGCGGTGTTTTGGGCGGCACCACCAGCAATCAGCTTGGCATCGTAGTTGTTTAGCAGCTCCTCGTAGATAGGGATGTGTTCGGGAGAGGCCAGGATCGCATCATTGGCCTTAAGGTTGTACTTCTTGAGGAGCTCCTCATTGCCTTGGGCCTGGATATCTGAGATCGGCCCCGAAATATGTCAGCTTAAACTCGGCCGAAGCGGTCGTGGGGGTTAGTGTCCATGAGAAGAACACGAAACTATAGAGAATTCCATGTGCTACACAATTCGCTTTTCCTGGGTAAACTGAAGCTGTACTTCAAGTATAGCCTCTTATAGAATTAGAAGCTTCAAGAGTAGCTCTGTTGTAGCTCTGTTGTTGCTCTGGCTTATACACTATTCCGGTGCATTTCCTGACCAAAGCTCAACTTTCACCCCTCACCCCTCAACCCTCACCCCTCTTAGACGCCTAATTGTGCTGCACTTGTATAAAATTCAGGTTTTACTCACCCAGAAGAGGGTTCTCCAAAGCGAGGAGTACGTATTCCTTGTTAGCGGCCATTGTAGTTTGGAAGCGTCGTCGTGCAGCGGTAGATGATGTTGGTAGAGGTAAAAGATTCGGCGGTTGTGTTAAGGTAGAAAGACCCTTATTTTGGCGGTTTTGGCGGGGTGAGATTTTATAGGAGAGCGGGACAGCTGTACAGGCACAAGCGTAGGAAGCGACGTGGGCGGTGTTAGTGGGGTTATTATAGAATCGTAGCGCTTTTGAGATTGTCCGAGGGATCAACCCGGAGGGAAGGCAGGTGGGGAACGGCATTCTCTTACTTCCTGCTGTATTACTACTCACCTCTAAAATCTCACGCGCTATTATTAATAAGACAATATGACGAAGTCAGCATCCTTTGGTAAGAACCTAGAGAAACGGTAGATGATAAAACATCAGAGAGACATTTAGGTAGGTACCTAAGGTATTTATGTATGCAACTCGTATCGAAAAAAAAAAGCGGTTACTTTTAGAGGTATTTTAACTTCTTTATCAAGGCTAGCTCCATCGTATGATATCATGCCCTACCGAGGATAGACGAAGGCTACCTATCTAGGTACATACGGCTACGTATGGTTCCATCTCGTCACGCGAGACTTTGATCGGAATTCATCTTTTTTGTAATAGGATCTCCACTTAACCCTATAACTATTGTACGAAGTATGCCTGGTTTGGCCTGGGGATTACCATCCATGCAGCAAATCCTCCGTAATAGCTCTATCTCAGCTTTCACTAATTTCACGAAGGGTGACAACTGAAAAATATGTGTAGAAGTGCAGAAAGAATCTGATGCCGGGTACTTCCATTGAGCCTATCTCATATCGTAGCTCGCCAAGTACCTAGAGAGATGCAAAGTGCAAACAAGTAAAACTCCAACCGCCGTGATGAACCATGACCTGGAGAACCCATTTTACTCCTTCGTCTTCTGGGTACCACGCAGCAGACCCGTCCGCCTGGCTGCGATGAGACCCGCCTTTTGACCTTGCGCCGCGTATCGGGAAATCGTAGAGGCTTTACCGATATGTTGATGGTTACCCTAAGATTCCGCATTAGTATTAAACAAAATATTCCAATACATCCGATTCTACTTACACCACCGTGAGGATGGTCGACGGGGTTCATGGCAACACCACGAGTCTTGGGCCAGCTGTTGCGCTTGACGGCGAACTTATGCTTGGCGCGCGAAGCCTTCAGGAGAGGCTTGTCTGTTCGGCCACCACCGGCGACGATACCGATCATTCCTCGAGAGCTGCTGGAGACAACCTTCTTGGCACCAGAGGGGAGCTTGATTCGGGTCTTGCCCTCATCGGGGTTGTGGCCGACAACGGTGACGTAGTTGCCAGAGGTGCGACCAAGAGTTCCTCGGTCACCAACCTTCTCCTCCACGTTGGAGATGACGGTACCTTCGGGCATCGAGGCGAGGGGGAGGACGTTTCCGACGGTAAGGGCGGCGTTCTTGCCGGCGTAGATGAATTGGCCCGTGTACATACCCTCGTTGGCGATGAAGGTCTCTGTGATCTGCTTGAACTTGTAGGGGGATCGGAAGACAACTCGAGCGAGGGGAGCACCACGACCCGGGTCGTGGATTATCTCCTTGATGATACCTCGTACGTAGCCATGGCGCTCAGCGAAATCGAGGGAACGGAACTTGGCCGGGGCCTTGCGCAGGCGGGTGTTGGCGGCTAGAAGAAATCAAAGGTAAGCCGAAATAGTCCGTATCAGAATGTATCGGAGGATATTAAATCGATCGCAATCGTGGCGAGCGCTAGAGGATGTTGCGAGAGAAAGTTGGCGTCGAATACTTACTAAAGATACCGCCGTTACCCTTTCTCTGGTTACGAATCTATTTAACGAATTTCGTTAGTCGCGATAATACCAATTAATGGAATTAATGGAAAAGCAGTGCCGAACATACCACGCGACCCATGGTGCCGGTCTAATTTGCGTAATTCGTGATGTTGAAGAGAGAATGGATGTTTGGGTTGTTTGGGTAATTGAAGAAATTTGGAAGAGACACCCGAAATTAGAGAGCCGATAATTTTCCCCTCGATGCAGAAGTTGATTGTGTGGGTTGCGGGCTAGCTGCTTGACCCTAATCGCTTCGAGTACGTACCTTTTACAGCTGATATGTTTACCTAAGCAGTTCCATTAGCTACATACATACCTAGCCACAGACTTCATTGCACGGCCACATATCTACCTGGAATGCCCCCCATCCCTAATTGAAAGCCTTAACCTACCTACGTAGAGAAAACGACGCGCCCACCCCCCTGCACCAAGTTCAACTCTTCGCGCTCTTAACAAACTCCATTCAACTCCGCGCATAATTAATGACTTTTGACCCTTCATATCTTCTACCGCCTCATTTGCCACTTTACCTCCAACTCATAACATTTCGCTCGAGATAACCCTCACGGCCATTTTACAAGCATACCTACCTAAATTCCAAGCGAATATTCCCCTCTGCGAATTGATTAGATCCCTCCGTCTGTCCCCGTTTGCCAATATCGCATACTCGTCATCCGTTACAAGGCTTCAGACACCACCAAGTCACAATGGCGAAAGAACACGCCACCGAGTTTGAAAAGATTATTAATGCTGGTAGGTTACTCGAATTTTGGTGTTATAAGCAGCTTGGGACAACAATTACCAACTTATAATATCAATATAAATGGAGAGCTCATCAACTAATGCTCAATTGGTTTAGGCCGAGAGCGTAAGAAGAATGAAGCTCTTGCTGCGCGTATCTTTAAAAAGAAAGATGGTCAAAGACGGGCGAGCGCACCCACCGCTGGTTCCCTTGCAAGCAGAGTCGGAGTGAAGAAGGTATGATGACACTGCACTCCCCATCCCAGTTCTGAAAATCTAAACACTCTACTAATATACCGCTTCATAAAGCGAGTATCATCGGTTGCGCGTCTCTCAGGTGGTGATATCAACGGTGAATGGACTCACGACCTTCACAACGCGCCCAAGAACCCGAGAGCGCAACAAGACCCGAACTCGCTAGCATCCCGAATCCATGCACCAGGTACTTCGGCGCCTCGACCGAGAAATGCCCCGCGAAATGCCCGGCCAAACCGTGCATCTCGGCTTGCCAATGCCTATGAGCGTACAACCTTCTCGCCCGCGACGGCGCAGCAGCAGCTGAACGTGCGTTCAGCACCCACGCAGCCCCCAGGACAAGGCATAACGATTCGAGGCCTTGCAGGACCATTCGCTGTCATGGCGCAGAACTTTGCGCCGGGGACCACAGCCGCTGATATCGAGAGCGCCATGACTCCAGTCGGAGGCCTTGTAAGCAGCTGTCGACTAATCAAGACACATCCTATTGTGATAGCCGAGATAGTCTTCGAGAGCAAGGAGGGCGCGGACCGGGTAATCCAGACTTTTAACAATCAGACAGTGAGTCTTCCGGAAGTTAGCTAAGCTATATTATGTCCAGGAAGCTAATGAATGCGACAGGCCGACGGCAGAACGCTCCACGTATACCTAAAGCCCGGTGGTACCTACCGCTCCACACCGCCTACCGGGCCACGCGCTCAGCGTGACCATGAGACTCGATCAGCCGGCAATAACGTTGTAGTTGATGGATCGATGGGGTTTGATGACCGGATGGAGACGGACTCGCTTGGTAGTGGTTACTCCAACGGTGGCGGCGGTGGCAACGGCGGCGGCCTATACAGCGACACCATGGTCCCCAAAAACCAAACTAACGGTGCTAGTGGTAACAATAGTCGAAGGGGCAGAAACTTCCGGACCGGAAGGTAGGACCACGGATCAGAAGCGGATGCCGCTACGAGGGGTGAATATTGCCCGGGTAGTTATAATGAGTATTCACCTAACCGCCAATACCGGTGATGGTGAACCGAGGAATCCTAGGAGATGTAGCTCCATTACAGCGCGCAAGTAGAGCTATATTACAGCCGACCAAGAGAATGGACTCCCTTGATGAGACAAGCATTGAAGAAATGGACGTCTCCATTAGAGTCACATTTTCGGATACGACGCAAACTACGAAAAGGAAGACGAGATATCCTGAGACGGAGTACCGGACGTATAGACATGACGTAGGACGTCTTCGAGTTATTCCTTTTTACCTAGGTACTTAGGCATGTACTAATACAACACACGCGTCTACATTTTGCACCACCATTAATGCCTTGGATCCAACGGAGAGACGAGATATTCATATAGTTAATATACCCTTTGCGGGTACCTAATAGGCAGGCACTTAGGGGCTATAGACAACCAGGTCACTTATAGGTTAGATTATGAAACCAGTTTTATGGACACGGCTTAATGCTACGACTTAATCATGTCTCGTAACTTTATCGGGTTATACGCCGTGTGGGTGGAATTACGTAATTACTAGCTACTTATAACTACAGTTAATTACTAATAGTTAAATCAACATTATGTTAGCTTGTTCTTATAGCCGTTACTTGACTACACCTATGTCTACGTACATCGAAAGGATACGAGAAACGTAATATGGGGATTAATAAATAAACACCTAACTTAATAGGTATGAGGACAAGGGTCGCTACTAAAATTCTTCGAGGCATACATAATTTTAAGCTAAAAAGCTACAAGGAGGGGTGTCATATAGGGAGACACGAAAATGACGAGACAGACGGATATAGGATATAGTCTAACGTCTGGTGAATCCAGAGAGAAGTGGAGAGAAGTGGGGAAAGGTAGCGGGATAATTAAAGAATCGTATCTCCAAGTATAAAAGCTTAAAAGTCTTATAAGAGGCAATGCCAACAAGTATACGGACTTCTCATTTATATATCCGTATACATATATGCGTAATATATATCTACAATATCGTTCCTATTAGCCTTTCACTTAGGAACTCTCCTATATCTCCCACACCCGTACCTAGACACTCACTTACCCGATCATTTACTCCTTTTCCCCTATCCTACCCCTATTCCATCATCAAATCAACATCTCACACTTTATGCACTTTAGTTGACTGCCAAACGATTCAACCACTTAATCACCCACTTAACTTGCACTCGTCACCGTAGTCATCGTAGGTAGCCCGTACGCATTTATAGGTATCATACGTAGCCTAAGTTAGGTACGTATACGTACAGCAAACCGCGCTTCTTAGCGCGATATGGTCATATTTGACCTCCATTATCCTCTTCGCTTCCCGCAGGTTTAAAAAAAAAATTTAGCTGCTAAGCAGCAGTAAGCTCTCCCTCCATCCTACCATTCACCCATCCACCGTCCTGATTCCTCATGTTGTATCCCCCTTTCCTACCACTCAGCCGGCATCATCTACCCTCGACGTAATACGTTACCGCCACTGGCCCTCATAACAGCAACGGAATCTATGTGAGAAACAAGGCTTAGTATCTCCCACAAAGTACAAACCGGGCGCTCGGAACTAAGATGAGTACTGGATCTAAGCTTTCGCCTACGGGCCCGAACCGCAACGTAAAAGCGAAGGTGGCTCTTCCCCCTATACAGCCTACTTAGGGGTTTCTGAGCTGTAACGTAGCAATATTTTCATTGATAATCCACTCGTCGTCAAAGCAGAGCTACTCG
This sequence comes from Daldinia loculata, assembly GCF_022478755.1. Lineage (NCBI taxonomy): Eukaryota > Fungi > Ascomycota > Sordariomycetes > Xylariales > Hypoxylaceae > Daldinia > Daldinia loculata. The sequence goes on from NW_026054903.1 coordinate 202,703, forward strand.
TCGAGAAACCTCTCCCAATGCTATATGCAGCCGAAATATCATCAATCTCCAACTGTAGTGTGCAGCGAAGGAAAAGAGGAAAGAAAAGTAAACTTGTGGGCAATCTAGGTTGCACCCTATGTTCTGTTGGGTATCATACACGCCTGTAAAAGTTCGCGCCGGTAGGCTAGCGCGGAGCTATAACAGCGTCCGAAGGACAGGCTCTTTCGGAAATGTCGTTGCTACCAATCTAGCTAGGGGTGAGAGCCGATCCTAGGAACTTGGGTCCTCGTCAACAGGCTGAGGTTGGCTGTAATGGCCTCAACGTGGACCGACATACGCGGTTCAGCTCTTGTGGGACTTAATCGCATAGGGCATTCCTCAAGCCCACGGATTTTGGCCTCCACCCCCCATGAATCCCTCCTCGAGTGTCCTTTCTTCCAGGTTACGGATAAAGTCACGGTTACTTCTAGTAGCACCCCCTCTCTGCGATCTACTATCTCTCCTGCCGGCCACCCTACCTGCTCCAGGATCTGTGAGACCAATGCCTTCGGCGGGTGGTGGATAGTATGCAGGACTCGGTTGCAGTCTGATGGGCTGGCTCGGATCAAGGTGGCTAGCGACTCTCTGAATTGCTGCAGGTATACCACTCTGTTGCTGATCCATCGTTGACGCGCGTTGGCGGCCCGCTCGAACCGTAGCTTGTTGGTATAGGTTCGGTTGCGGGACGGCAGCGTAACCCCCGGGTACCATTTGTGCAGGTGCTTGACCCATGGGCATTTGGCCGTAAGGAGACTGCTGGGCGGTATAAGGCGGCGGCGCACCCGAGTGACTACCGCTGGGGGTATACAAGCCATTGGTCTGGTACATCGAAGGCTGTCCGTGTGGCGTGGCTGGATATTGGGGGTTCTGCATGATATAAGCTCCCTGAGCAGCCGCTTGAGCCTGAGCTTGCGCCTGTTGTGCTCTTTGCTTGCTAAGTTCGGCAGCTTGCTGCTGCTGTTGGGTTCCAGGAGCTGGAGACCGATTCAGAGAACTTGACTTCAGGTTCATCGGTGGTACAAAGGGGCCGGTGAATTTCTGTTGAGTGATGAACGGGTGAAGCTTTGCCTGTTGCGGCGACCACCTCTCCAGAGGGCTGATAGTCAGTAGCCCTCGTACGAAATCGATGAAAGCAATTCGGTTGTTCATTTCTAGACATACAGGTTAGCTGGGCCAAAAGTCCGTCTAGCTGGAAGACAGTTCCTACCTCGTTCAACCTCGTTCGGCTTCATGTTCTTTCGCGGCATTGGGTATGATTTAATAATCTCCGGTAACGTGCTCGCTTGGAAGTACTTCTTGCTAGGTTGTTCCTTCGTCCCACGTTCCCGAGAGTACTGTTCCATACTCTTTAGATGGTATGTTTTCCGACCGAATTCATCCTGCCTCTTCTCGAAGAAATCACCGGCCTGCTTACCGACCTCGATCATCCAGTTCGGGGGATTTCCAAGCATCTCGACGATTCTCGAGACCTGGTTGTATTCGGACGAGCCCGGGAATAGCGGCAGGCCTAAAAATAGCTCGACTACGATACAGCCGAGTGACCACATGTCGATTGCCGAGGAATAGGGAAGGCCTAATAATACTTCTGGTGACCGGTAGAATCGCGACTGAATGTATGTGTACACTGTCTGTCGCTCGTCACAGGCTGAGCCAAAATCGATAATCTTGATGATGGGGCTCTCGAGGTTCTTTAGTAGAATATTCTCGGGTTTTAGATCGCAATGTATTAGTCGCGCCTTGTTAAGCAGGGCGAGACCGTTAAGGAGCTGCTGAGCAAATACTCGGACGAGTGTCGTACTGAGACCTCGGAATTGGTTCTGCTTTATGAGCTCGTACAAATTGACGCTCAGAAGTTCGAATACTAAGCAAAGATGCTGTCGATGGATAAACGTGTCCTTAAGTCGTAGTAGATGGTGATCATCGTTCTTGTCAAGTTTCGTGTTCAACTACGTAGTCATTAGCGAAGCTCAATGCAGATAACTTGGTCTCAAATCTTACCAAGTCCAACACAGACACCTCCATCATGCTTTGGTTGAAGTATGCCGTCCTATTTTTAATGACCTTGACAGCAACGACCTCTTGGGTCTTCAAGTTCTGGCATTTGACGACCTGCCCAAAGGTACCTTGTCCAAGCACGTCTAGGATGAGATATCGGTTCCTATAAGAGTCATTAGCAATAGTCCACAAAGGGGATACTACAAAAAAACGCACTTGTGGCCGGCTTCCTCCGAACCTAGGATGTCGTTGACATAAAGAATATAATCGCTGTCCTCATTATCATACCCATCGTTCTTGGTTCCCTTGCTCGGTTTAGTCAGCACCCGACGGGGATTGCGGGAAGACTCGTATTTGAAGTTAGGGTTGCATATGCGATACGTCGCGGGCAGATGAACGGTAAGGGCTTGGAGAGGCTATAAAAGAAAAAATTGTTAGAATTGCTACGTCCGGGGTAATACTCGATAGTAAGTCTTCATACACTTATAAACCCTCCCTCGGGGTTTGCGCGGCGGAACGGCGGTTGAGCATTGACCTTGGGTCGCAAGTCCGTCATGGCCCCGATCTTCTTGAACTGGGGCACGGGCTTTTTCTCGACAGGCATAGTGGCGGTGGGCTGGAGCGCTCTCCTCGGTGATTTTGGGTCATTAGCATAGGCGCCATCAAGAGCCGAAACAGTAGCTGATGGGTAGTTCTCCTGGGAATTTGCGTATGGCGTAATGGAAGGAAGCTGAGAGTTCTGTCGGGTGTAGTAACCGCTCTGAGACTGATAATCAGCCCGGGTGGGTGACTGGCGCTGAGTGTGGGGCGCGGAGAACTGAGCCTGATTTGCTGCCGACTTGGGTGCATACGATGATGTTGGCGACAGCACTTCCATAGGCGAATATCGCTGAGCAGCGGCCGATGGCTCAGAGGGCGAGTGGAGGTTCGCAGATCGGCCACCAGAGAGGTGCGACTGATGATGCGGGCGCATGGGATATTTCATGCTCCCGTAAGGGTCGTGAACATCCTGCATAGGAACATCACCATTGCCATCGCGTAACTGCGGGGTGGTGATAGGTGAAGTCGCGCTCTGCTGGGGAGCATGCGAATTTATCGCTCCTTGGTACTGATCATACTTGAAGCCGACGGGAGGCTGGACTTGAGCAGGTTGCTGAGCATATTCCCTACCCGGAGTCATTTGACTACCGCCGTTGTATCTTCGAGAACCGCCAGCGGCGTCGGAATAGCCCTGCCATTGATCCATGGCGTCCGGGCGGCAAGGAAAAGAGAGGCGACAGGTTCAGCGGGGGTTGTGGCGATGAATAAGTTGGCTCGAGTAAAGATGAATTGGGGTAAAACGATACGGCCAATTCGGGCCAAAATATTATTGTCGTCGGGTAGTCCTCCTAAGTCATAACACGCGCATTAGCAAAAGTTGAGAATGAGCAAAGGGCTCACTAGAATGCGGGCTTGGCTAACCGGGCTCGACGTTGCTGACTTGTTCAAGGTGTTTGAACCAAGAGACAAAAAAAGGTTGGCCGAAAATGGGGAAAACAAGGATGACGAATGGGCGAGGGCTGCGGTTCGTACCCAAATGCGATATACGGGAGAGGTTTAGTCTGGTACAACGGTAGGATTTAGGTATTCATGATGCGAAAATCTAAATAGAAGGCGACTAGGAATCTCGGTGCTGCAAGGTAGTTATTTACTTTGAACAGCCCTTTCGTGTTTCTTTAGATTGAGGATGCAGAGGGAAGAAAATAAAAAAAAGAGAAGAGGAGGGAAGAGGATACGTTAGATGCAGATTGTGTCGTGAGGTTTTTGGGATTGGATGGCGGGTACGTCAGTCAGGACAAGAAAGTGAGAATCTGAAAAGAGTGGAGGGACAACATAAGATAAGCCATGGGTAGGTTGGTGACCTGCAGCAAGCTGGACTATGTAAAGTGTACCTAACCTAGAACCTACAAATAAAATCTAATTAAGGTACCTTTAAATACGCGTAAGTTTGCGCTATTTTGCTAGTACTTCTTATACTTCTTACATAGGTACCTATATTGTTGTGTATCTAAAGTATAAGGTTGTCATTGGAGGGGGATGGGGTGGATTGGGTACTAATTAAGGCACTGAACCACCGGGGTTGTCTGGTTGTCTTAGGCATGTACCTAAAGTGAGGGCAATACGGCGGGGGAACTACATACATAGTAGATTGCCAGATACCCACCCTCACGTAGCACAAAAGCACAAAGGGCGTCGCCTGAGACGTTCAACGAATTTTGGGACTTACCATTACGGTAATAACAGCCTCTTTGAACGTTCCTTCTTCTTTACCTGCCCTTTACCAACATTCAATGTTGATGTTAGGAGGTACGTTAGGTATGTACCTACCTCTTATATTAACACAGCAGTGCAATGCATACAGCAGTACAACCAAATAAATTAGCTTTGGTACATACGTTTCGATGTTTATATCCACCAACCGTACCTAATATAATGGAACTTCGTGGCCGAAAAGATATGTAAGTACCTAGGTACATATCAATGACACTTAATCCGTATTTCCATGGCATTTCAACTGGTCGAACCATAATTTTTTATATCCCGACATCTTCCAAATGCATTAAAAACACGCCTAAGCGATTTCAAAACAAACAGTAGTTCACGTTGCGTGCATAGTTACAGTAGCCTACTCCCTGTGCGAGGGTTAGAGGGGTGGGAGGGTGAGAGGGTCACATACAAACGGAATCAGATGCATGTGCAATTGAGATTGCGGGACTGGCATCAGGATTGGGATTATGATTGCAACATCCAAACCGGCAATCTACTATCCACACGATATCTTCAACCACTTACCTACTCAATAATATCAATGAGTAACGCCTCCAAATAACAGCGACGAAAACGAAAAGGGCCCCTTGAGAAAACCCCCGTGTGATAGCACCGGGAATCCTCGCCACAAAGGCGTTATTAACCGGCGCGCCTCGACAAAACGACGTAACGAAACCATCTGGAACTAGCAAACAAAGCACAGGCCGTCCTCGAGAAGCTTTTTCTTGGGAAGCCGAAAGTTACATGTGTAGGTACCTAAGAAAAGACAAGAAACCATCTCGTTTTAAGACTTGTCTTTGTATCGGGCATATACCGCCTTTTTCTAATATATTCGAGCATATGTTCGAGGAACAAAAAAAAAAGAGGAGCGCTATCAAATGCCAAACACACATAGAATAACTGTAAGGTCCCTATGTACTGCTCGAGAACGCTCAAAACAAACACATGGGAGTGGAGACAGCAATAACATGACTTATAACCTACATATACCTTATCTCCTATAGGTAACCAAGCACATAATCAAAGCAGGAGTCGACTGTTGGCCTTTTATTTATTTATTTTATTTATCTTTTTACGTTCCTACTTTGAACTTCTTCTCTTTCCCCCCAAGCCGTTCCCGGTTTCATCTAGAAGCTCCCCCGGATCTCATGATGGTGAATATACCTAAACCAGCACAATCAACAAGGAGTAGCACCGGTCCATGGATATGATATGATGCGAAAGTCAGGCCGGAGGTAGCTTTCTTAGATTAGCTCGTTCGACAGCTTTCCCCCCGTGTTGCATTGCACATAATTCGTCGATCTAACTCTGATACTACCTTTTATGTTTGCCGGTCCGGCCAGTCGTGGCACTCCAAAACGTTCTAGCTTTTGGAGCAACCCGTCCACCGAACTGCCGTTATAATAGCTTGGTTAAGCTTGGTTGACATGCTTGATATTGCCTTGTAATGAAATGAGGCATATTATTTTATAAAGATCTTCCCGAGATAATATTAAACTAGACGTGCGAAAAGCTCTTATTTATAGTAATAATAGCTGAGGTTGGGCATGATTACAAAGATCTAAGCCTAAATGACACCAGACCAGCAAGGATTCTCGTTGTTCAATTGTCACATCTTACCCCTTAAACCGAACATCGTTAAGCAGGTGTCGCATCACGTATACATTAACCCATTCGAAGACACTCTGTGCATCGTAGAGTTTGGAAATATTACAACGTCTCTAATTCTTATATTCCTAATCTGACCTACCTCCTGGCTCCTGAGTCCACTAAATTGTAGAATGTTCTTCCAAATCCGAATGAGGTTTGCCTGCGCTTTTGTACCACATCAGAATAGGAATATGTGAAAACACTGGCCTAGGTAGTCCAACTTAACTTATCATCGTATCATCTTTGTTCATGAGCTCTACAAACTGGTGGCTATTCTTTCCCAACCAGTCCGCTCGATTGGGACTACATACATCCGCCCCTATGAAGAGGTATCGTAATAACAAACCTCTACGTCATCTTTTCCCCCCTAATAATCAAAAGAGAAATTTTGTTCCTCGTGGGCCATCAAGAAGCCTGCTCCCACAGCCTGAAGGGGGACTTAAGAGAATAATAATAATAATAGCGCCGTAACTTCGTCAGGCTCAACGCGGGAAAATCGTTGCGCCTGTATCAATAAATGCTCGGAGGTATCAAAGAAGCGTTTAAGGAAATGCCAGAAACTTTTTTCTTTTCAGAACGGAACCAAACAACAAGCAAAGCCCTAGATTTTCAAGAATCCAAGCCAGAATCACAACCACGAAAATATCAAAAGAGAGAAAATGTTAAGAGTAGAAAGTAACAAGCAAAAACTGGAATGCGTCATCTAAAGAGAAATCCCCAATTGGCGTGGCTTGCGTTCCATCGAAATACCTAAAGGGTCTATGCTCGAACGCGCATCCATCTACTGAGCAACCAGACTAAAATAGGGGGAATGTAAGTAGCGTGCACATCCGAAGGGAACTTGTTAACCAGACGCTCCTCCAAGAAATCAACCCCCCCTAGGACCGCTAACCCTGGTACCCAGGATATCCACTGTTGAAACTCTGAGCAGGTGGCGGCTGCGTCCACGGCTGGTTAGGCGGCTGCTGACCGCGGCCGTAACCCCCAGCACTCGGCGGACCGCCATAGCCCATGGGCTGCGCTCCATAACCAGCAGGCGACTGAGCTGGCGGTCCACCGTAGGGTTGCTGCTGACCACCATACTGACCCGCTAATATAGATGTGAGCACGGCAGTCCAAACAGGGATAAGCAAGGTAGACATTACATACCTCCATATTGCGGGAAGAAGGTCGACGGCGTGCCTGGGTACGCAGACGCCTGGGCACTTTGAGGGCTAAATGCTTGTTGCGAAGGATCGAAACTTCCCTGGGCATTGGGAGTCTTGTCTTTACCCCACTATCATATAATTAATATCATTTTCCATGAATTACAGGAGAAATTCAACTTACGCTGCACTTCAGAGGTCGTCCATTGACATTGTATCCGTTTAATTGGCAGATGGCCATGGCAGCATTCTCGTGGGTATCCATCTTGATGAATGCAAAGCCTCGATCAGCTTGGAATCGGGACTCGGTGACATAGCCAAAATTCTGGAAGAGGGGGACGACGTCATTCTGAGTGGTGTAGGGGGTCAGGTTACCGACATAGCAGGTAGTCTGCCAAGCCGGCGTCTGGTTGACAATCATGTCGTAGCTCTGAATTCCATGGGTAGGGAAATGGTGGTGACCATAGGGGGTAGTAGGCGTCATGCCCATAGCTTGCATCGCCTGCTGTTGAGCCATTGAAGGCTGCCCCTTCTGGTTGGCCCAGTTGCATCGAATTGCACGAGAACCCAACCACTCGCCGTCCATCGAACTCAAGGCTTTCTCGGCATCCGCACGGTCTCGGAAAGCGACAAAGCCGTAACCGCGAGAACGCCCAGTCTTCATGTCCCACATAACACGAGCTTCCGAGATGGTTCCAAAAGCCGAAAAGGCTTGCAGCAGGACTTCGTCGTTGACTTCGTTGGACAAATCGCCGACAAAGATGTGGAAGTGGCTCGATGTGTCCTCCTTGTTAGTAGTATTGGACTGATAGGCCCAGTTGACTCTAATCTCCTAAATCGCGTGTTAATCCTATCCTTTAGTAGTGGCAGGGGAAATCTTACAGCTTGGTGGACACGTCGACCATTCAACGTCTGCATAGCACGCTCAGCCGCGCCAGGGTCATCGTACTCGACGAAACCATAGTTATATCCCTTTTGCTATAGTAAAGAGTTAGCGCATGTCTGAAAGTGAATAATCACATAATGGGTCTATGGTTATAATACCGATACAGCCCCTGGAATATCACGTACGTTCTTGTCTGGGATTATCTTGACATTCTGAACATGCCCGGTGGTTTCGAAGATCTGGCGCAAGACATCCTCTGTGACGCGAGGGTCAAGACCGCCTACATACAAGGCGCGCTTATTAGGCTCAGGTGCTGCACGTCGCGGGAATGGGCCTCCACTGCTAGGAGACATGACGCCTCCCTTGTCAACGGCAGACATGGGAGAGGTGATGGCTGTAGGGATGGGGTTTGTGTTCGGCGGGATGTGAAGAGGCGGCGGCGGCATGTGGGTGGGATTGGCCTGGCCATTCTGGTTGTCAAATCCAGGCGCGCCAGCATTAGGCTGCGGCGGCGGAGGTAGCTGGGAAGTGGCAGAAGTATCAGCCATTGCGAACTAACAATTAACTGAGATGTTGTTTAGTGATGTAGTAAGATTGTCTTGCAAAATTAATTCGTTGCTGAAATGCGACAGAAATGAGCAGGCGAAAAAGCTGATTTGCGAAAAAAAGGAGGGGTGCGGTTTTCTGGATTAAAAAAGGCTCCCAATTCTTATCAACTTGGGAAATTGTCGTAGCTTCGTTCAGTTGAGGTCGTGAACAAAAAAAGGTGAGGAAAAGGTGGGGTATTGAAGATCCGATCTTATTGTCCCAGGGTTTTTTTTCTTGAATACAATGGCGCGCTCGTGGTTGGCGAATCTATCGGAATTGTGCAAATGGTATGCGGAAATGCGCAATGGCGAGTAGGAGACGGAAGAAGGCAAGCTTTTTCTTATCGAAGAGAGAAATCTCGAAAGGAACTTGTTTTCGAGTGAGACGCCGATACAATGCGATTCTAGACGAAGACGTGTAGAGGAAGAAGGTCTTCGCAACTCAAGGATGAGAAAGGCCGCCTAGACTGAAGAGAGACCAAGAGTGACGTTCACTTCGCTGTCGGCGGGACGTGATAGCAGCGGAGCAGAAACGTATGCAGATGCAACGCCTCAAGCGACCGACGACAGTAAGGAAAATGACGAAAGTGAACCTTTACCGATTGGAAAAAATACGACGACGGCGACGAGACGAGAACAAAGATGAGAAGGAAGAGAAAAAGGAAACTGCCTTAAAAGGAGGAGTCCCCCGATTTTCAACACACGGCACCGACGATACGTGAGGAATTTCTGCACACGATACGGGAGATGGAGGAAGGAAAGGGAAGCAAACGGGGTCTAGCAGATGCGTCTTGGGATTGGGTTTTTTTCAGACGAGTTTGATGGATAAGTGGAGAAGCCTTGTTCAGAAATGTGGGGATGCCAGGCCGTTTCGTTTCGTTTGCAGATGACTACTACTCCAAAGGTACCTTCGAACACACAGGTCTACAGAGCAAGCTGGTAGGTATCTAATTGGTACCGCACCTAGGTAAGTATCAGTCGCTACTTCTCACCCGGATACTGAATGGTGGTGGGGTAGGGCTGCTAAGCCACATAAAGCATCTAAGAAATTGAAGTACATTTCCTATGTACATATCTGAACGGCTTAGGTAATAATGCACAAACGTGGGGTGATTGACCTATCCGACCTGCCAACCTTTAGAATTGCATGTGCGCTTACTTTAGGTACCCCACATGGTTAAGTACCTATATTGATGTAGCTAAAATATATCAATATTTGAAGTATGCAACCTGTCCATATCATTCTGCTTATATTTTCACCCTGAATGCTTCATCACTATCCTTAGATAAGATGGGTATCCATTAGACTTGGGCATGATTGGGCTGATTATCTTACTGTATGGCTTGTTTTACTAGGTGGCTGCTCATTCAACTTCTTAATAGAAGTAGAAATTACAGGGCCATATCAATGCATCCAGAAACGACATTGCTAAAGGGTAACCATACTTTCTTGCTGCAATAATATAGAGAGATGGCAGGCTGTTTCTACAGATCAGAGCTTGGTTACGTACCTGGGTACCTTAAATCATGATTCCTAAACAAACAAGTACCTCTGGTTCTGATTAAATCTACAGTATAATCGTTGCCAATATCATTCCTATAGGTATGTATGGGTAACTCATATCAATTATAGCAGATCCGATAGATACATGTACTTGAAGTATCTCTTTAGTATGACACCAGCCACAGGCCAAGGCAGCCCTACGCAATTGAATGAACCAATACTAGTGGGGCACAGTGTCCGGAGTTGGCAACCTTATTCTACGTATGTGGGCACGAGTAACCAAGCTGCCAAGTTACAAATCTCGGTTTAGTTCTATACCTTACATATGTAAAGTATTCATTTAAAACTCGGGTCTACGATCTTAATAATAGCACTTGCTATCAAATTATCAACCCGGTAACGCTTCACCATATTTTCTACTTAGTCAGCACTCAACTACCTTATTTATCACCACCATCTATCTTCCATCTATCGTGAATACGAATACGTCACAACGAACACCGGCCATAATGGCGGCTCCGAAGCATGATCCTCTTGAGATCCTAGACAAGATGTTTAACGAAGTTGTAAGTTGTTCGATACTAAGCGTATCCTGACCGAACGACCTAATTAACAGTATCATCGCAGCTTGTGCAAACTGGGAAGCATCTCAAAGCAAATTCCAAGGATGGTCCAAGGAACGTTAGCGCGAGCAACGCGATACGCGCAAAGACGTCAGATTCAATGACGACGTATCATTATGCTTTGGACGACCTTGAAAGCGAAATTGTATGTACTTGCCTATCGTGTAGCTCCTAGCCGTGTTCGGACTAACTTCATCAACAGATTAGGGCCAAGGCCGTTATTCTGCGGGATCTGGAGAAGCTACATGCAGCCCGAGCCCCCGTTCCTGTTCCCGCTCCAGCTCCCGTTCCCGCTCCCGCTCCGCAGCCTGTGGCACCACCGGCACCAATGATGGAATTGCCGTCCTCAGCGGCACACACTATGAGCGCCCCAGCCTTTGCTCCCAAGCAAGAGCACAAGCCGACAGCCCCATTCCCCGATATGGGTATGGGCATGGGCATGTCTACTGACGTAGTTGACCTGACCTCTAACGACAAGAAGCCATCGCCACGGGTCTCAACCAGTGCTATCAGGCCGCCAGTCAGAGCCATTCCGCCGGTAAAGAACGAAGTGAAGCCATCTCCAAAGCAGCTACATAAACCCTCACCCAAGCTAGCTCAACCCATCAAGGTAACCCCAGTGCCTCCGCCGCAGATCCCCCGGCTGCAACCTCCTCAACCATCTGCCATAGGACCAGCGGCTACAACCCAACCGCAACCAGCAGCGCCGAGTGCCCAACCCAGTAGACAGGTCCAAACTACACCAGCAGCACAAGCCGCCCAGGACGCGACTCTGAACGCGACGTTGGTTCCTGCTAACGCCGTAGGTGGCGATACTAATGCAGCAGGGGGTAGCAATGCGCTAGGCTTCACAGACATGCAATTCTCCCTTGCGCCATCGAACGCTGAAGCATCGGGCGCACCTCCGGCTCCGATGCCTGAATTTGATCTAACGACGTTCGCTCCGCAGGTAGGGGGTAACGACATGCCACTAAATTCCTCTAAGCTTGGCAACACTACTGTAGGGACCGCTGCAGGAACCAGTCAGAACAATATAACGGTACCCCCACAGCAACCAAAGGGAGAAGATAAAACTGATACAAACCTCGATGACTTGTTCAACCTGGACAATACCAACGGCGGAACGGACAACATGTTTGACTTGGGAGGCGGAGGTGTCAATGATAGTACATTTGACGATATGATGTACTTCGACAACAATAACGACGCGGATCTAGCACAGTTTGACGAAGAATACTTCAACTTCCAGTAGCAGGTCAGATGAATGGTTTATATCACCGTTCTTGGTGAAAAGAACGAAGAACCTACGGTAGCAGATCTTGAAAAGAGGTATATCATCGTCACATTCCAGGGGGGTGGGGCGGCATTTTAGGCAACCCCTTTCTTAGCTCCGGCCTTGGTAGGGATTATAGTTGGTAGAATATACTGGACGATGGAGTAATTCGTCATAGAAGATCCTAAGTAGCGTACAATATATTATTATTTTAATCCTACATTAGTCTACCGACTTACAAAAGTAACTAGGGGTTTGATTAACTCAGTCTATGTAGGGTCAGTATTTGAGGTGCATGGAAAATACGTTGATGATTTCTCGAACTAACGGGCGTTTCCTGCTACAGTGATCTCATTCGCGTGCAGATATCTATATACAACTTCAATGTTTAATAACTCAACCAATTCAGGTCGAAAGGAATAAAGTGAATACATATCGAAAACTCAACTTAGAGTCCTTGACCTTTGCTGAAATAGAAGGGTCAAGGGGCCACCGTCAAGGTATTATACACATATAGTAATAGTAGCTCCCAACAACTAGCCGTCTCCGAATTTATTTTCTTCAGATTGACATAACTAAATCACGAGGTAGTGTCAGGACTTCAAACAAAATATCTAGAGCAAAGGATATTCTCAGTATATATAGGTAGTCACTGTTTTTCCATGTTTTCTACGTCTACCTCTAGCAGATCGGCTATACATAGAAAATAGAGCATGGTATCTGTGTATATGACTCTACGACAGTAGATAAAATCGACCTAATAAAAAATCATCATTTAAAGTCGACAAATAGGACATGACTAGGGAATACGAGGTGCATATATGATGCTTGCATTTATTTGCTTGAGGGCTTATTGAGCAAGAGGAAATAAAATAGAAGAAAAGAATATCTACAATGATCTATCTATCTGAAAGCTCTACAAAAATAAAAAAAGATAAAATCGACAAAAAAGCTCGGAACCCAGATCCTATCCCACGCATTTGACCAGAACAAGTTGACCTTCTTGCCGCCCTGCAGTGGAATCGAACCCAAGCACCCTACGAAAAACTCCTCGAGGAGTTATTTCCATCCCTACTTCCGCAACAACTCGGCCAATGGCCATTTTGACCTCGCAGTCGCGGATCAGGGGTGATGGAAGGACCTCTTAGTGCACCTTATGAACCTATGTTGCGGAGGGGCCAGGCAGCTAGGTAGCAGCTGCCTGGCAACGGTGAGGATGTATCTAGGTAATACGTATTTCTTGCCACCTGCTGCGCGCCGACGACATCTGTGATACGGTTGGTAAGTACCTAATCTAGTACTTGGCCATAACAAAATTACCTTAGGTTACCTACTTTGTGAGAGCAGCTCGTAATTTCTATATTTTCGAATAATCATAATGCATGACTAGAACGCAACCTATCGCAAACATTTCTTTAATACCCCTATTGTCTTGCCGACCATAAACGTAGTCTGAACTTGTAAAATAATGAAGAAGGGCCTCGGGTACGTGTTTCTTTGGCTCCTCCTACGTGAACATATTTTTAACATACGTCCCTTTTTTGCCTCTCTCTCTCTCTCTCTATATATATATATATGTACCTAAGTCATGGTGTTGGCTTCACGACTATTCTATAGATAGGTATAGATATTACATGTCGACTATTGCAGATAATGCCTCTGCAATGGAAAAGTAAAAATACCCAAGTAACCCATTGACAGAATCTCCTAAAGTACATCTAAAAAAATTTCTAAAGAAAAAAAGGGATTAAAAAAAAAACGGCGGAGTGAACCAAAGGACTCGAACCCAGCACCGCGAAAAACCCTCCCGGAGAAACTGGGTAGCGACCCCAGCGACCCTGCGAGAAGTTTGTTACGCTCGGAACCGCATGACCAGATCTGCTACCAGCCTGAGCCGGCCACGCGGCTCCGAGTGCTGAATTGTGCTGCTATTTCGTTAGATATGTATCACGTACCTACCTACCTACCTAAGGTATGTACCTAAGTAGCGCCACCAAGGTAATAAATAGGTACCTACCTTAGTTCTAGCATGCTTTACTAAAAGTCACTTTGTATTTCCATCTACACATCATCCACATGTATGTAGTTCCGTACCGAGATCACCGCGCATGCAGTCCGCATCATATGACTCCAGGCAGCAGAATAACAGACAGCTTATATAAGAAAGGGGCAGTGTTATACGCGTATTATTATATTATATACGCGGAATTCCTACATACAATAAACCTTTTTCATTCCTCTCCTTACGAATATCAAGATGCAAATTGTAAGCAATAACTTATGCTTTATTGTACGATGTAAATAAAGGGTATCAGAACCAAGCCCAATACACGCCAACCCGAGCAACCACTTAACCACTATCAAGTACATCCTCCTCCTCCTCGCCCTCACTTCTCATCAGATTATATATACCAAAAAAGAACCCTCAAAAATACAAGCTCAAAAATATATACCCAGAAACCCCCCAACCCCAGCCCCCTCCCCTATCTCCTCTCCAACACCTCACGACTCCCCTCACGGCCCCTGAGTAACCTGGAACATCGGCTTCAACAAATCCGGCAACTTCGCATTCCTCAAATTCTTCCAATCCGCATCAAGCAACCCCCAGCTCTCCTCCGCACCCACAGCCCCCTGCCGCACATAATACGACCCCTGGACCGCCCACAGCGCCCACTCGCCGTCATTACCAGTGACGTAGTCGCGCAGACACTGGAAATAGCTATTATCCTCATCCGAGAGCCCATCGTTCGGACCGCCCGTCATCCCGAACCCGAACTCGGAGAGGATGAGCGGCGCGGTATAGTCTTCTCCCTGCACAAGCACGAACCCGTCGAACAGCCCGTACGTTTCTTTCAGCAAATCGCAGTTCCCCTTCGCCAGCGCGAACGTGACTGTGAACGAGTACGCGTGCCATTCCCACACGTGTTTGCCCTGCCACCCGCTGAAGTCGAGCGATTTGTTGACGCGCAGGTGTGTTAGATCGGTGGCGCTCTGCGTTCCGCCGATGATGACTAGGAGATCTGGGTTTGCGCCGTGTACGCGCTCCGCGCCCTGCGTCATGTAGTTGTACCAGTCGGCGCGGCCGTTGGTGCCCTGGAGGAGCCACTCGCGCACCTCGTTGCGGAGAGACATGCCGATTACGCCGGGCTGGGAAACGGACCAGGTGGCGATGGCTTGGAGCCCGTTGAGCCAGTCCTGCGTCTTGAAGAAGCGGCTGTTCCAATCGTTGTACCCGAAGCCTTCGTCCCACCAGCCGTTGCCGTCGTCGATGTTGCCTGGTACTTGTTAGATTCCGATCTTCCCTCTCTACTTCTTTTTAAGGGGCAATAAGAATGTAGTAGGAAAGGGGTTACTCACAGCACCAACTCGCCTTGCTGACGTGGTTATCTAGAATAGTCATAACGCCCCTCTTCCAGAGCGCTGCGATGACAGCCTCGAAGACAGCACGTGTAGTAGCGCCGTTCACAAAGGGGTTCTTCTCGGCGACCTGGGAGTACATACTGTTCATATCGGTAGCGCTGACGTTTGCTGCGCTGGCGGCGTTGACGAAGGAGTCTGAGACGAGGACGTCCGGGTTGAGGGCGTGGTCGATCGAGTACGTCAGGCGCACGCAGTTGAAGCCTTGCTGGTGGATGAAGTCGGCGATGTAGTCGATCGATTGCTTGTTTAAGCCTTCGGGCAGGTTGGCTTCCTGATGGCCGGCCCAGTTAACACAGCGCAACTTAACGCGCTGGCCGTCTGCGTCCAGGATCCATCGCGACGATGTTGATAGAGGCAGCTTCTGAGCGGAAGTAAGGGCAGCCGGGAGAACGGTGGCTCCTAGGACCGTGAGTAGCGAGAGCAGCTTCATCTTGACAGTGCCTGCTCAGCCGGGGTTAAATACTGGGATTCGAGCGTATGTGTGCCGTGATACGGAATTATCTCTGTACAGCTAACTACTATATTATTAGGCGTCGAAGCGCTCTCAACACCAGTCTCTCAAGTAGGCGAGTCTGGCGACACAGCTGGCTACCAACAAAAACCAGACGAAAAAAGCGACCTGGAATGCGGATTTCCCGCTGTATATAACGACCAGCAGGTCCAGCCGAAAGAGGACAAGAACCAGAACGTGGTCTCCTAGATCCAAGACAGTATCACATAAAATGGTAGACCGACAACCACGATGACGCGCCCTCATGCTGAGTAGGTAGCTTTCCGCATCGCTACCTGACCCTTACCCTGCCTTACCTGCATTGGGAACCCACCGACCTTCCCGATCCAACAGATTAATGACCAACGCACCCCCGAGCCAGGGACGGATATTCTCGCCACGAGATCGGTCGAGGCCGAGACCCAGGGGTCGCACATTAAGAGAAAGGGAGAAAAAAAAGACGTGCCTGACCCTGACCCAATGGGGGACCTCACTTGGAGATCAGGAACAAGTGCCCCTCATCAGAGACAGAAGCACAGGCGATGCCTACTGCTTTCGTTGCAGAAACCAAGTCTACTACATACCTACCTATACTATCCCTAACGCACCAGTGGAGCTGGGGGGATCAGCCAGCCGCCGACATATAACATTACCACTCTCATCTCTCTCTCGTCCAACAAGAAGTCGAACCAGGGGATCTAAAATTCCCAAGAATTTCATACTAGCTAGCCAGCTGCGCAAGGGGAGCCCCCAAAAGCAGAAAAGGGTTAAAGTCCAAAAAAAAAAAAACCAAGATAGCGGCAACGGCAATTCCAAAGACAAGGTTGCGCCGTCACGACCAAGACAAGGGTGGTCATATAGCAGACCGCATGACGGCGGCGGCTGATTGGCTGGTTTACTGATGAGCGGCCGTCGAATAGCGAAGCTAGGAATGGGGGTGGGGAATCGGGGAAGAGGAGGGGGGGCTAAGATGTGTGTTGCGCTGCGTAGCCGTTGGAGATGGATGTCTCCAAGAAGGTACATACCTGTTGGTGTATGTAGGTTTGCTAGGGGTATATGTAGGAGGTAGGATGCCTCGCATGAGTGGCTTGACGCCGGTGGAGTTGGGCGGGGATGGACGCCGGCGTGCTGTGGAGGAGAGCGCCACATTTAGCTAATGTTAGGAGGTATTGATGTAAATAAGGTAAGGTACCTTAGGTAAATATGCGCACATGTCTGCGTTAGGTACATAATATAAAATAAACCAATCCAGCTAAGATTCAGCTTTGGTTCGATGGCAGGTTGCATCGCAGCATTAGCAATTCGACCTGCCGTTGATGTCGTGCCTCTGCCTCTGCCTCATTCTAACCCTCACCCTCATCCACCGAACCTGATCCTAGCCTACAGCCAGCCACTACCGCAATCACCTGCTCGCCCGCCCGCCCGTAGTCTCGTCCCGGGTGACCTGCCTTCGAACGAGCTTGGCGGGTGATAACTTAATTCCAACTGCCCGACTGCTTTAGGTACCTATTCTCTTCGTCGCTTTTCCCATGTGAAATCACATAATCTACATCCTAGGTTAAGTTATTGTTATTATCGTGAAAAGGGGGCCGTCGGTAGTGAATATTCGTAGGAATCAACAATCACCAACCAATCATTCCAGATATTTAGCTAGTCTTCATTTTCTAACTACCTACTCGAGTAAAGATCTCGACGATCCCTAGCTTGCGGCGGTTTTCGCACGTCGTGCCTGCGTCTAGATTAGGGCGATGGTGTGTGTGGAACTACGCCGCCGGGCTAACTCCGACTGCCTTTCGGATCGACGAGGCTATTTTAGGTAGGTCCGTAGCTGCATGGGCGGAGCCGGCTATATCGGTGTATTTAGTTTCGGTTCTTGTTAGTCCCCATCCATATCTCCCTGGCTAGGTGGTCAGTTTATGTATTGGTTATAGGATTTACTATCAAGTCCTCGTAAAATGGGTCCTATGTGTCGCTTGGTTTTGCTATAGCCCAGCTTCCTACGAGAAACATGTAAATCCTAACTGGACACAAGCCGAACTGCCGAGCCGAGCCAAGCCAAATCCGGCGCAACATTCGAATCGCTTCATAAAGGCTACACGGGAATCTATCACAAGCAGAATCCCCCCTTACAAATAAAACTGTCTATATTATATTAGCTAATATAGTAGCACACGGTATTATTGCATTGCAATGCTGATGGGCAGCAGTAGCAGTATTAAGTTGTACAACTCTTGTCATTATCATGCTGCAGAGCATGCGTACGCCAGAATGCTTCTGTATCGTAACACTTCGTTAAGGGTAACATCTCCCTCCTAGGCGAGATTTACTCTTAGCTCGTAGCACCGAGACGGTATTACGCCCCTCGCCTGTGTACCTGACCATACCACGTTCCAAATGCAGTCTCACCATATTGCTCCTAGGGGTATCACGAAAAACAATGCTTTGCATGATAACATCATGCTGCTGTTGGGTTAGGGGGTGCCACGTTCCCCGAGGCAGCTGCCCGCGCTTCCAACTCTCTCCGCTTGGAGAGCAGGCTCTTGAAAGCGCCCAGACAATGCACTAGCGTTTCCTCGTCGTGGGCGCAGTAGCGGTACGTCTTCTCGTCCGTGATAACCTGAAAGCAGTGCGACTTCGTTTTGCTGATCGGATTGATGTCCACGACATTAACTATCCCGGATAGGGATAGTATGAAGGAAGCTTTGTACTCGGATTCATCTTTATAGAGGATGAGATTCCGGGGTCGGAGAACTGCCCAGCGATTCTTCCACTGCTTAACGCCGCGTTTGCTGTTTAGCAACCAGAGCCAGCCTTGCCAGACGATGCGATCCGGATCGTTCTCGAGATTAAGGCCGCTAAGTTGGCTTGCATTCCTATCTCCCAAAATTGGACGATTGTTTGAGCCGGTTTCTATTTGCGTTCCCGACGTAGTGGGCGATCGAGCACTAAGACTCTCGATAGATGCATCGTGGGCTCGTCCTTCGTTGTCGGATATATCTGAATGCGAAGCAAGTTCGTTTCCAGATAGCCCCGAATAATCGTTGTGCGAAAGTCTTCTCGTAGATGGTGCAGATCGCGACGATCTCGGATCGATAGGCTCGGGTGAACTGGAGATCGGCCTTTCGTGATCTGGAGGTAAGATCCGCGTCGTTCCTGACCCATTCTGCGATGTACCAACGGGAGCAAATGTCTGTCGGCGAATAATAGGGCTTGCTAAGAACATCTCTTCTTCCTCTTCCTCTATTTTCGCGTCTGTCTTAATTAGGTCCACCCATTCCTGCGCATCCTTCGCATTCGGGGCCTCGAAGTGGTAGTTCCTCGCTGGCGAGAATAGACCGAAGAGGTTGTGACGCTTGTTCTTAGGGTCTTTGAGGAGCGTGACGGCGGAGAGCTCCGAAGTCCAGAGCTTGTGTCGAAGCTTGCTCTCCTTGTCCGTTTTGTATATTGAGAGAGCGCTGGGTCGAAGAACAAGATAAACAGATTTCCAAGTCTGTCAAACATTACTGTTTAGTACCCCGGCAGACATGATCTTCGGGGTAGAAGTATGGTATAACGTAGCTACTTACCTTGGTCTTCTGGGTTCGCTTCTGGACGTAGCCGGACTTGAGCACGCGGTCGAACTCGAAGCTTCCATTCTGATTGACTGGGCTAGCTATCGGTACAGCGAACTGGTTTCGTAGACGATTGATTTGGGTATTTGCGGGCGCTGCCATCGCGGATGAAGGAGGAACGCTAATGGTTGCACCTCGACTTGATATATTCGTGGATAGGTCGAGAGGGGACTGGGTCGCGGTCTCGGCCATTGTATGAGCTCTTGGGAACGCGTGAAATAAGGTCGGTCTCCGAACTCCGGATAGGTAGGTTTGTTGTCTCCAAGTATTAGATTAGTTGAGTCGACCTCGGTCTAATTACGAATAAGAGTAACGTGTTGTTGACGCCAAAATATCGTGTCTGAATCGTAATGTCAGGGGGTAAAGTGGATTAAAGTCAGAGTAGCTCAAGATAGTCGACGCGATTCATTGCTGAGCAGCTGGACACCACAAAATATTAACCCGACAAAATGGTGGAAAGCTAATTAAGAATGGGGCCGGACAAGTATCAAGTGAAGCTTCTCAACTGAAGATCAGAGAGAATATGCGAAAGAGAAGGGAGTTAGTAGAAGAAGTATGTAGAAGCGGCCGTAGTCAATAACCAATAAGGTTAAAAGGGCGTCGGAATGCCCCTCAACAGATCAACAAGATTCAGGGTTATTGCTCAATGCAATTAACGTTTAAGCAAGTGCTTAGGAATGAATTGCGGCAGTAATCGTCAAACATTAGCAAATCAGCGTGCGTGTTGCTTGTAAGTTTAGAAAATTGTAAAGTCGCAAGAAGGTAAGAATTGAGAGTTGCCACAAAAGAAATTCAGTTAGTCAGAAGTGAGAAGTGAGTTGGTCAAAATGCAAGAAGGACCCTTTGGATTGTGTAAAAATAGAAATGGAAGTCCGTGGAGTTGTTTTCGTGTAATAATAAGTTAATAATAAAAAGTCTCCTACGTTTCTGTCGCACAAGCGCCGCCTTTCTGGAAACTGGATCCCTTTGCTTAGGTAGGTACCTGTAATTAAGCTCCAAACGTACTATGTAACGCCAGCTGTGGCCGGGACCAGGTGTTTCAGGAACTGCCGGACGCTAAGGTCCTAAAGAAAGCTAACTAGCCACTGAAGGGATCCGCGTGACAAGGCTAGTAACCATTGTCTGTGGCTTTGTTATCCAATCATCGCTCTTGGTCCTACACTTCATCAAATGCGCCATTACGTAGGTGGATCCTACAGATGACAAACTCCCACCCGTCTGCCCGTATGTCCCGAATATTTCTAGAACGTGTCAGATAAAGTACTTTGAAGAACAGATCACCTAGAATGCTTCTTTTATGATTATATAAGACCAATGATTCTTAGCTATCCCGTATGCTGACCTGGTCCCTCCCCAGATTTCGACCCGGGACCTTCGGATCTAATACTTGTGGACTTGGTTGCGGATCTGGCTGTTTGGCAGCCATTCTGTTCCTCTTCGGGGTTATTTGATTTCTTCGTCTGGTCTGTCACCACTTTGAAGCGTACCGGACATGTCGTGAATGGCGCGTAGGGGAGTTGGTTAGGAATCATTATACTCCTAAGGTAAGTCAAATTCCGACTGGTTCGATATAGATTCAGTCGAGGAAGGCTAGGTATCGTTTTCATCTAATATTTAGTGGTGAGAAAATGTTATAATTTAAGGGATATATAGAATATAGAGGTATTCAGATGAGGCCAATGAGGCTCATTAGGGAAGTCCTAGAAGAACGGGCTATTCTATAATTCCTACGTCATGATTTCAATTCAAGTACTGTTAATTACTCTTTAACTTCTTCTGACCCATGGATGTCTTTAACTCTATCGTAGTTAATGGAACTTATACTTCAATGTTTCAGCACTAATGTAACGAGACTATTGGCTCCCTAAACTACCAAGACATCTGGAAAAAGTAGCTTCTAATTATACCAGTTAGCTCAGTCTTGGCTAGATTCATAATTCTACGCGCCTTAACAACGTTGTGCTCTCACTCCTTGTCTTAGGTATACCCTTATATCCTTATGGAGAATGGTTAAAGCAACTAACGAGACATTATGCTATTCATATTGTAAAATAAGAAAAACCAAGCCATATGACATATTCAAATTACAACCTCAATTCTCCATAAAAGCACCGGAAATAGCATTAAAATAGCTTACACACCATAGAAAACGAAGATAGGTCATTATAAATACTATAGGCAACCAGTGCCACCAATAACTCTACTTTAAACTTATACAGGGGTATCAATCCTCTCTCTTATCCCATGCGCTTATCCAATCTCCAGTCTATACACAACCTGCCCGCCTTCTCACGTTCCCATCCATTTATTTACTCGTACCGCCAAAAAGCACGACTGTTCGAAGTCATAGCACCACCAACCACCACCGCTACCAGCAGAAGTATAAGCAAAAGCTTACTTCCCCCCCTTCGGCACCGCAACCTTCACGCCCCTAGCGCTTCCCCAAACACTTTCTGAGACCTTGCGCGGGATTTTGCGTCCACGGAGCCTCTGATCAATAAGCCACATCCCAACCACAAACTCCGTGCGGTCTAGATATCCACGCCCACGTCTATCCACTAGGTCCCACACCTCCGCCAGCTCGTCTGGCGGTAGCCGGCTGCGTGCCCAGATATCACGCACCACCACGTTGGCTACGGCTTGCTCTAGTTCCCTTTGCCTTTCCCTTTCTTTTTCTATTTCGTTAGGGGTAGAAGTAGGAGCGGATAGGGAATCCCCGGCATCTGGTGAAACAAGCAGTAAGCCCCGATTACTCGCCCACACGCCCTCGTACCGCTTGCGCTCGCGTAGTGTGATTTCTTCGCGCCAGCGGCGACGCTGACCTTCGTGGTGAATGTGCTTGTTGCCGCCTAGTTTGCCGAGAGGTTTGCGGTGGCGCGAGCGAGCCACCCCTTCGTCGTCCGATTTGCTAGGCGGATGGCGTAGCGTCTGGCGCATATGTGGTGTCTGCTTGCGGGACGGCGGCTTTGGCGGCGGGGTCTTTGATGGCGTTATACGGGACGATGCGAGAGCGCCCGCTACGATGGCATCGGTAAGTGAATCCAGGGGTAGGTTAGGAGAGCTCATGTACGGTTGTCGCCGAGGGGGAACTGGTGGACGACTAGCGGAGGTAGCCTCTGTAGATATAGCCCGTGTTGATGGAGGCCGCCTTTGCCGCGGCGTGATAGGGGTTGATGGTCGAGATCTACTTCTATCTGGAGAGCTAGGGTGGGGTGTTGGGACTGATGACGCAGAGACAAAGGTATCATTAGATGAAGTCGAACTCCGACGAAGATCATCTTCCCGGAGGGATGGGGCTGTAATTTCATGTGAGGGAGCCGGATATTGTAGCCTTGGCCCGGACGTTTGGCCCGGCCGCACCGCATCTTGTGCCTGTATGTCGTTTAATAGAATCTGTTGGGAAGTAGACCGCGTTGGCCGAGGCGATAGAATAACGGTATCCGCCTTTCCAATAGACTTTGGTGGTGTAGAAGCGCGCGGTTTACCACTTGACTCTAGAGCTCTAGGTTGCGAAGGCGTGTAGGGTTTGTTCTTCGTCCTTGCTGGTGGAGGAGTAGGGGGGCGTGCCTTAGCTTCGATGGCCATATTTTGAGTCAGGCGATGTCCCTCCCGGGCTGACTTCATCA
Organism: Daldinia loculata; assembly: GCF_022478755.1. Taxonomy (NCBI): domain Eukaryota; kingdom Fungi; phylum Ascomycota; class Sordariomycetes; order Xylariales; family Hypoxylaceae; genus Daldinia; species Daldinia loculata. Next base: position 225,841 of record NW_026054903.1, read on the forward strand.
CTGAAACTGAAGGAGATGGTGTTCTTTGCCACGCTATATCGCTAGCTAGTCTTGATGGGGATAGGCTACTCTTAGAAATAGAGCTCGATGTTCTTGGAGGGGTCAGAGGTCGAGTCACAGATTTTATTCTAAGCGGCTTCGAACTCTCCGGTACCTCTACATCTTTCTTAATAGGATCTGTATCATCTCTCTTCTTTTCAAACATCGATATAAGAGCGTTCGTAGGAGGGATTGAGGTCATATCTGTTGTTAAGTCGAGGCTCGTTACTGAACTGGCAGCGCTGTTGGCATCGGGGCTAGATTTCGGTTGACTCCTGACTGGCTGCTGGGCGTGCGGATGCGATTGAGCTGTTTGATGCTGATGGGCGGGACTAGTAGATCTGCTGGCGGCCAAGGTTGCAGCTATGAAGGATGGAGAACGAGGATCTGGCGTAGTTTGCTTGCTCCCAAACCCCAAGGAGGAGGAGCTATCATGGAAGGGTGGCTGTAAGTGTTGTACCGAAGTCTGGTTTTTTATCCGTTGTTCGTGTTCAAGGCTACTGTTTGCACCGTGGATGCTGCTGTCGTTACCCGTATTCTGTCGGCTAGCTGCCCGGGAATGATCTCGTGAAGCCGAGGTGGCTGCGATAAGAGCTCGGTTATCGACATTTCGAGAAGGGGTGGTGGTTGTAGACAATTGTCTCGGAGTGGACTTTTGGAAAGCGAGCGAAGCACCTTTTAAGGCGGCATTATAGGAAGTATCGTCGTGATTTTCCGATGGGTTCGGCGGCAATCGGCTCCGATTAAGGGTCCCTGATCCATTCATGAGGCCTGTTGTTAGGAGACCACCTGGGTTGGAGGTTGGAGGAAAGGGGGTTCATTTATAGGCAAGTCGTTTATAGGTAGGATATAAAGCTACTGTCAATATATTGTTGCGCAACAAGTGACATCGGAACAAGATGAGAATCCTACATGGTAGTTGTAGGATAGAAGGATTAGGCAGTTAACCATTTCGAAGCAGGGGCTAATGAAATAGAGTTACGAGAGGGTTGGGAGATAGGGCTGAAGGCTGAAGGCTGAAACAAGACCATCTGATAAGGTTTCGTATCCTAAAATAATACGCTAGAGAACCCCGACTTCCGATGTCTGGGGCTTTGCATCAGGGGTACACTACATGCACACTGATGCACCTAATGAACCTTGCTGTGCTTTAATCTGCAGTGCTACTACATATATCATCGATAGGCTCAACTTTAGCAATTATAAACATAGGTACTTTCACATTCGCTAAGACTATGGCGATTTTACGTTTAAGAGGAAATACCGGCTTCAAGCCGGCTCTTTAATTTCAGCTACGACGAAAGGAGCCGGAATATGAATCTCAACATGCCTATTCGCTCTCCATCTTGACGCCTTATGAACCGACGCCGATTCCAATGTTCCTCACCCCCTTTAGCTGCTTGCTTACCCTCCGCCTACCACCCCCTTTCCGATTATGTTCCAACAGAGAGCATGTAATTCCAGGCAAGTTAAAGCTATCATGAGTACCACGATTCGGGTGCTATGCGCTATCGACCAGCTTTGACAAACGTCAAGTTTGCCAAGCTAGGACTCCACCTAGGTGGCCTCGCGGCGAACGACATCATAATGCAATTAAAGACAAATACAAGAAGCGGAATAAGAGGCAAGAAGCAAAAACCGGTGTGTGTAAATCGGGAACAGTGCCAAAACGTGACCAAGAATATTATGTGAAAGAATCCGGAAGAGCGCCATCGCTGACAGGTTGTGAGAAGCGTCACATAAATCGTAACGGTGAGATGCGTAACTTTTCAAAGCTCGTAATTGCTCGTTATCGCTCGTTAATGGTCCAGTAGGAAGAATGGTGAAATGCTTAGTAGGCATCTTCATCAGTCCACTCACTGCCCGAAATGATACGATTGCCTTCAGCATCTATCGTACCGTGCCCAGGTGGCATTTGAGGGGGGATGCCTCGATATCGCTTCGGTACATTTGCTTGCTGCCGCGAGTACGGGTCTTCTGGTGTGAACCGCTTTCCTCTTGCTGCTCGTACCTTGGCGTAGTATGCATCGGATGTGTCCGCCTCCGGCTCCGAATTATCGTCGTACGTCTCCCAGTTTTCAGACCCGGTTACCACCGTAGACGTATTTGAAATCTGTCTCGGAGGAGGTGCTTGAGGGTAGGATGACTGTGCAAGTCGCTCACTTTGTATAGACATGTGCGGCTCTTGATGTGATTGAGATCTTTCATAAGCTTGGTACGAGTCTCGCTCGTATGCCCGATCATCATACACATCGTCCGGCTCAACAGCTCGGATATGGGTGCTTGAACCAAGTCCGACGTTTCGGTAAGGATTTATCGGGGTCTCTAGCTCGGGAGGCGAGTTTAAGTCTCTCATCTTAGGCGGAGGAGCGCGCGAGAGCGGGTGTCCAGGTCGTAGTACACCTTGGGCCCGCGATTCTGGCCGAGGTCTTTCGGGGGAATTGTTGCCATGCTTCAGATTAGACAAAGGAGCGCGAGCTGGTATCCTGGACGGGCTACCCTTCGGGTCCTTGGGTGCTTGCATACCAGGAGGCGCTCTCCTGATTGTGCCATTGCCGTTGCCGTTCACTACCGGCGTTTTCGATCTTGGAAAAGTACCTGCTTTGCTAGCATTACTGTTGGTGCGGCTAGGTGGCGGCGCTGGTTTCTGCATCTTGTTTGCCGATGGCGGAGGGCCCGCGGGGGTCTTTGATCTTGGGCCTGGAACCTGTCTGGGAGCTTCGGGTTCTAGAAGATCGAGGTACCTCTCCCCATATACAAGGAATGGGCGACCGTATTCATCCTCCCATTCTTCTAGCAATTTGGCAAGCTCTGCAGCGACTTTGGGAAGCTCTTTGGTAATTCTCTTTCGCATCTTCTCCTCGCGCAATAACTTTCCTGGGTCTCGCCTTTCTCCCTTTTGACCACGCATCATGAGTCGGGATGCGTCTTGGCTAGATGCTGCAAGCTCATCTCGATCGTGAACAAGAGTACGATGCTTGTCAACTAAGGCTAGGGTGGGCGCTCGCTGTTCTCTTAAAGTCTCAAGTCGAGTGATCTCGCGCTCGTGAGCTTCTAGTAGCGCGTCACTGTAAACGTCAGAGAAGGCCGGCGTAAATTCGAGCATCTCATCCTCCGAGAAGTATAGCGTATCCCATAGCTCCTGGAGCTTGCATCGCGCATCTTCCACAAACAAGTGCAAGTTCTGTCGCTTAAGCTCGTTTAGCCTAGCTAATTCGTCCTCAAACTCGTTGATCTGTCGGACGCCGCAGCCGCGGTTGCCATTTAGGAACGCCTTACGCTCCGCTTCATCGACACCCAGCTTCTCCCAAAGAGCCGCAACAGACACCTTGAGATCTTTGAGACGCTTTTCGCGATTCTTCTTCTCCTCTGCTAACTTGTCTCTCTTATTACGAAGTCTAGACAGATCTTCTTCGTGCAGGCCGAGCTGCTCAGGGGCATCGCGATAATACTTTACAATCGCGCCGTCGGTTTGAGCTTGAGGCGTACCAAGCTCTGCCCATAGCTGGATGATATGCTCCGATAGAGACTTGACTGTATTTACACGTCGGGTGTATTCTTCGTAGACTCGGGTAAATTCGTCGTCTAATTTATTAACGTATGAAGGGGAAAGATCGAAATTCGGGGGAATAGACTGATTCGCACCCGTGGGTGGTAAAGCAATATTTATGAATGTAGGTTCGAGATGGGAAGAGTAAGACTCTAATGCCTGTACGAGTTCTACAAGTAGATTAGAACGAAATGCCCTCTTCGGGATCTCTCCCGCCATGGTTGAGTTCAACTTACTCTTAACTTGCTCGAATCGCTCACGGTGAAGCTTGCTTATATGCGTATGCTTCTCTTTTAGCACCGTTAAGCATCTTGTGAGCGGAAAAGTGACCCGAAGATCGTCACTCTCGGGTGTATAGCTGCGTTGTGACCTGGAACCGTCTAGGGACGCTTCCATTTGGCGGATTACAGTAATAAGTTTTTGCGCCTCTTCGACTAATTCCTTCTTTTCTACTGTCACCTGTTTCACCTGATTGTTCAAAGTCTCGGAGAGCGCTGCGAAGAGCTTTAGGTTTCTCCTATTAGTTTTTCGTCGACGCAATCGATATAGTGTGGCTCACCTCCGATTCTCTGGCTTCGCGATCATGACTGGCAACGCCAATCTCGTCGAAGAGGCCATGGAGCTGACCGATTATGGTATTAACCTGCTGGGAAAGGTAGCTCGCGTCCATCTTGAATGCGATACCAATAGCAGATGGCGAAATGCCTAATTGTTTGTATTCATGAATTGTATCGAAGTTTTGTTAGGAAGGTCAAGCAGATTTCAAGCTTGCAAGCGGTGACGCACTGGCCTTGCCGCAGATTGTGGTTCGATATTAGAAAAATCTGGTCAAGTTAATGAATGAGTTTTTTTTTTAGTTAGGCAACCTAGAAGCTCGATGAGGTCAGTCGGCGCATCCCAGGCGATCAAGTTACGCCAAAGCGATTTCGTGCGTTTTGCATGCGCAAGTGGCCTCCGGGGAATATTTTTGCAAAGGATCAAATGCAAATGCAAGTGATGCAAGTGATTTCGCAGTTGATAGTTGATAAGATGATGTGTCTTGCTTTTAGAGGCCGGTCGAGGCGTTGTCTAAGAAAAGTAATATGGAGGGGAAGATGAAGGTAAACCCATTCAGGCAGATCAACAATTGAGCGCGAGTTATTATTTGCCAGTTTCCCGCTAGATGCCCCCACTATTGTTACATGGGTTGTCACCACAGCAACTACTCTATTTAGCCCAATGCAGCTGCTGCCGTTTCAGTTTTGCCCCACTTAGGATCAAGATTCCCTGTGTAGCCCTATCGATAAGCATCGACTGCCTCCAATCAAAACAAAGGCTGATTTCCAAAAGCAGGCAAATTCGATCCCATCACATCATCTGTTTAGTCCTGCGAGGAATCTCATCTGCATGCACGCGTCGAGGCGAAGGATCCTGCCCGCATGTCTCGGACCTAGCCCGTCTCCTATGCAACCTATGCAGCCTATAAGCCACAAACATCCGGTAACAACAATCCCATATCCTGCTTTTTCCTTTTTCCTGTGGATCACGACAAGGTTCGCGGCGCATAAGTCCTCGTATGTGTAGGTATCGAGGGCATGATATTCAAACAAAACAAAACAAAACAAAAGTTAGACTGCATATACGAATGCGCTTAGCCGATATCTCTCCATATGGATATACTTCAACTCCGTATCCTTCTCTAACATTCGCAAAGGAGAAAGAAAACATGCTTGGTGGGTTAAAAGTGTAACTTGGCTTGGCCTCTAGGTAATTTACCGAGACAGTTCATAGTACTCTCCCTTCTCAAGCCATGTTTGAATTATAACATTTATTACCAATATATTTCGGCCCGTTGCAGTCTCGCCTGAGATTACTCAACTCTTTGTTTACTTGTGCTACACAATGGGCATGTTTAATAAGAGACGCCCGTGTCTTTACGTAATCTTCCACTTTGTACTAACAGCAAACCCTATGACTTTATTATCTCGATTAGTATGTTACATAAACCTACAAAAAAGATAGCAATTGCCCCTTTAAGAGTCAAATAAGTATCCCGTGTTTTCCTAATTCCCTAAGTTTATCCATGGGAACTAAATGGCATATTGAGACTTTGCTGGATGTATAATACCTAGGAGCGTTGGTGAAGACAGCCAATGTCATACTACACTGCGTTTTGTTGTGAATAGTATATCAGTGACACAGATGGAGCCAGCTAAAAACAGAACTTGCAATAGGATAGGAGTAAGCTATGTAAGTTGCTGGTATTGTAATATGTGAGATGATGTGAGGCTGGTGAATTCATGGCACAATGCAACGGCTCTTACAAAAATACAATTATATAACTTGACTGCACCATCTCAGTAACATAATAATGGGCTTCACGGGTTAGGTATATAGATGCCTTGGAACTGAGTTAGCAAATTCCAACGCGAGTATTATTAAATATAAATGTATGATTTACCATATATTACTACTAGCCTTTAGGTGAAGTTATTTATTAACATATATAGTATTGATGCTAAATCACGAGAATTCACAATGTCTGTAAGAAAAGTTTAGAGTATAAGCCAATACTATTCTATTGGATATTGATTATTGTAACTTACGAAACTGGGATGCTGCGTTTTTCATACCGCCTTGCATCCTTTTGCGCCACGAGCTATTTGTAACTACTTGTGCTATTGTTTAGAATAATCCATATTAAGGGTTCTTTACTGCATTGCGCTTTGTTGTTCATACCGAGTTTCACAATAGTAATAACGAACAGATACTGGTTTGCGAGTTTGAAGTCAATAGGGTTAGTTAATGACATACCGTCGCTTCTGTATGCACTAGGGTGAACTGTTCGTGGAATAGATTCATCGTCCCTAGATGGCTCAAGAGATGGTAATTTTGTGATAGGGTACCTATGCTTGAATATAATAGGCAACCAACCAATCAGCAAACCAAACACTCTCATAGCAGCGTGTTTTCTGAGTTCTTTCCACGTCATTCCCCGTCCTTGCTCCATCACTAATTCTTGTAACTGCAACTGCCAAGTAGTTTAGGGCTGAATCACTGCAATACGTACTTTTGTTGAACCTCGCGGATCACGGCTTGAGAGACAGTCAGGTGGGCTTGCGAGGGACAGTGAGTCTTCAAAAGGACCACAAGCATACGGAAATGGTTTCAGCTTTACTACATAAACCACTCCTCTCCATCTAATTCTGCTGACCTTAACCATCCTTCAACAACAAATTATGACAACACCACCATATTCGACTCTATTATCGTATAACCTTCATCAAACTGCATTACCTTCATTATGCATATGATCAAGAATATTCTAGGCGGCCTAGCCATGGCTGGGCTTGCCATTGCATGCGGCGGCGATACGGCGACTATTAGCACTCCAACCAACAGCGCCCCAGCCAACAGCACTCCAGCCAACGGCACTCCAACCAGCAGTACTCCAGCCAACGGTACTCCAACCAATAGCACGGCAGCTTTACGGAATGTCGTATACTTCGACCAGTACGTTTCCCTTTCACCTCTAATGCCATGATAAACTAACGTAATTTCAAGATACCACACGGCCATCCTTCCAGGCAGAGACGTAACGGCAGGTATAACCCACGTCATCATGGCCTTCGCCAACTCATCTCTCTTCGCCGCCGAGACGGCAGGAGCTTACGAGCCGTTCATGCCACTCGACAAGGTCCGCGCCATGTTTGACGACGGAACTCAGGTCGGCATCGCGATCGGCGGATGGGGCGACACGGCCGGCTTCTCGAAAGGGGCCATGTCAGAAGAGAGCCGCGGCATGTTCGCAAAGAACGTCGCGACGATGGTAGAGACCCACGGCTTCGACTTCGTAGATATCGACTGGGAGTATCCAGGCGGCAACGGCGCCGACTACAAACAGACTCCCAATTCGGATAAGACAAATGAGATCACGACCTTCCCGATGTTCTTGCAACAAATCAAGAACGCCATCGCTCCCAAGCAACTCTCGATTGCCGTCCCTGCCATGCATCGCGATATAATGGCCTACTCAGGGCCCCAGGCACCGTCGATTTTCGCTGCTGTGGACATGGTTAACTTGATGTCTTACGACATGATGAACCGTCGCGATGGCACGACCTCTCACCACACATCCGTCAAGGGGGCTATTAACGCCACCAAAATGTACCTGGACATGGGCTTACCACCCTCCAAGCTCAACCTCGGCTTTGCATACTATGCGAAATACTTCATGACGCCACCTGATGCGAATTGCACCCAGCCAATCGGTTGCCCAGTTGTCTCGGCCGAGAACGGCGACGGCTCTGATGCAGGTACTTCAGGGGCTATGACTTTCGAGAAGGCCCACGTTCATCCCCCGACACCACCTCAGAACATGGCTACGTCTAACGACGGCACCTGCGGCGCTGGTACGAGCTTCAAATGCCCCGAGGGTACTTGCTGTTCTCAATACGGATCCTGCGGCTCCACGGCCGAGTACTGCGGCATGGGATGCCAGTCCGCATATGGTATCTGCAAGGCCCCCGACGTGGTCGTTTCATTCGGCAAGGCGCTTGCGAACGGCCAGCTTGACAATAAAGAGGGCGGTATGTGGTACTGGGATGCGGATAGCAAGCTGTTCTGGACCTGGGACTCGCCGGAGTTAATTGTTCAGAAGGTTCGTGAGATTGTCGCGCCTATGAAACTGGGCGGCGTGATGGCTTGGAGTCTGGGCGAGGATAGCGATAGCTGGGAGCATGTCGGAACCGTCGCGGCGGCTGCTAGGGTCTTTAGCAAGCCGATTGCTATCCAGAAAAAGAGTGACGAGGGAAACTTGCGTAGACGGGTTGGAAAACCTCGTAGTCATGGTCATCGATTCGCTCATTAGGACCTAGGGAGGAACTTTCTCGGATGAGGATATCAGGCACCATGATTTGGAGCATTTGGAGTTAGGGATTAAGCACGGATTTATGTGCCCGGGTTTTAAGATACCTCAGTCAGCATGCTGGCCATTATTCTCTTCACGGTGTATATTGCCACCTCGACTAGCCATACGTAAATAACATCGATTGGCTAGATTTACTATATGACAACTACTCTACGTGTGATGATACTTGATAGTGAATGTTTGCGTAGAGCCGATGAGCTGGATTAATATCTCGATGCTGTTTTCCTAGCACGATATCCCTAGATGCTTTCGGACACCTCCTTCGTGTCCTTTACGAGATCCTGGTACATGGCAGCCCGTTTTTCCAGATTAGAGCTAGTGTCTTTCCCAAGGGGAAGAACGAGGCCTGACTTCTTCCCGACGAAAATTCCTGTGCCATCAACTGCCTCGACGATTCGCTGCGCGACAGCGGCTGGTTTCGAAGCTGAATCGAGAGATGCGGGCGAAAGGAGGAACTGCTCTACCTGCTCGAGAACAGTGCCTTTATAAGCCTCGCTCAAGGGAACTGCAACGAGCGAGTTAGTAATCACCTCGAAATATGAGGAATCTGAGTGACTTGATACGTACGGTGAACGCCTGCGCCGGAAGTATCTCGCGCTCCGGTATCCATATTTCCGGGAATGGCAAGTATTGTGCGGATATTGAACGCGGCGACTTCTGCCTGGAGCGTCTCGGTGATACCTTTACGTGGTCAGTCTGGGACAAACACCAAACTAGATAGGGGGCTAGAAAGAGGATGCTTTACCTCCGAGAGCAAACTTGGTTGCTGCGTAAATACCTAGACCAGGGACTATCTCCAAAGTTGACGCGCTGCTGACATTGACGATGGTCCCGGAACGGAATGCCCTCATAGAAGGTAGAACGGCCTTGATAGTACGCAGAGGACCTAGGAAGTTGGTCCTGAATATGCTATCGATATGGTCGAAGCTATCTCGTAGTGTCAGCTGTATTTCGCTCTAAGACAATCATTTTTGGGTGTTGGCCTACTCCGTGTCTTCAATGCTTCCAAGCATAATCCACCCGGCGTTGTTAATTAGTACGTCTATTTTCCCATGAAGCGCAATGACGGACTGGACCTGTGATTCCACGTCGTCCCCAGCCATCTCGAGCTGGAGCCATGTCCCGCCGAGGGCTTCAATTTCTGCAAAGGCGGGAGTTTTGGCCTTGTTGCGATAACCTGCGATGACTGTGTGTCCAGCTTTTAGGGCAGTTCTGGCTATGTCGAGCCCAAGGCCACGGGAAGCCCCTGTCACGAGCCAAACTTGTTTCTCAGCCATGATGATCAAAAGGTACTGGTTAGGGTAGATAATAATATGTTATTAGGATTTAAGGGGTGAAGTGATCTGTCAATATCTAGCTCAACTTGAGCAGCTATGAATTGGCTTATATAGACACTTAAGCCATCTACTCCTAGACCTACTATAGACTCTCATTACTTCAACTATAGATGTCTATGTGTTTACTTACCATATGCGTCGGAATTACAGAAATCAGCATGATTGCTTTCTCATCAGGTTGACGATATCCAGCTTAACCCGACGGGAAAGGTTATAATCCGAAAAGATAGTGCTTCGTTAATACCAGGGACCCTGGTATCAAACCCGCACACGTTGGTATACCTTTCTTCATATTGACCAAGGTGTCCTTATCCCGGACTAATACGATAGCGACGGGATATGTTAAAGGTTTGTCCGTCTATTCCCAAGGCTAAGCATCTGATCCCACAAGTATTGTACCATTTCCGGAACAAGTATAGAAAATTCCATAATTTGCTCTTGTAATTATCACTAGGTGGTTGTTGTCATCCTCTCCTTTAAACGTGGCTTGGCTGGCTAGGTGAAGATCCGGGGAGAGGTTTTGTCCGTCGGGGACGTGAAGCGCCGCAGGAGGCACAGCTTTACCTATTATTAAGACTCAAGTTAATTAATAATTAGATTCTGCCAAGTATTTTTGATATTTGGACGTTTTGGATTTGATCCTATTGTTCTGAACAAGAAATATCTTTGTTCATTGGATATTGCGATGTTATGAAGTATCACTTGATCATATTGAACTGTTGGTGTTCTAAAGGTAAAATATCTTATTATCCCGAAAAGAAGCTATAAAGAGTGATTTAACCCCACTTTTGTTTCTGTCTTAGCACTTTCTCTAGTCCTTCCCTTTCCCTTTCCCAAGGGCGTTTGACGTCTAAAACTTCCTGTCGGTTGAAGCCCGGTGATATACTTTGGTACTTGCAATTTATCTTGGGGCGAATTGTACCTAAGTTACCTACAACTAATAAATTCTTGGGAGAGTTCTGTAATCGCCAAATGTTCTCGAGTTCCCAATACTAGCAACGTCACGTCAAGTCTTTTCCCCGATGCTCATACGGTGACACTGATCTCTAGCTTGCCTACTACTGGCTAGATGGGCAGGCCTCCGCGACGATGCGGGAATTCATGGATTACATCCAGTCGGTCTTTTATGCTGCAACAGGCTGGAACCGTGATAATAGCTATTCTTCGCTCAATGCGACGTCCGATGCCCTTCTGAACTTTCCGACGCCTCGTGGTCTTCGCCTAACCCTATCATCTCTCGCAACATCTCAATTCGCTACTTCGTACCAGCTCGGTACCGTGGGTATTGTCGACGGCTCTGTATCATACTTATACTCAACGGTGCCTCTCAATAATGCTATCGCCCAGAGTGAGAAGATACCCCTACCAGATCTTTTGCGAAGTTACCGCCCACTTGCCGAGTTACCTCGCCGAACTGAGGAAGGAGGTCAACCAGAGGGAGGGTTGATCAAAGACGGACTTGCGTATGGGAGACTTTATCTCCCTGCGTCTATGTTGGAGGCCCTGGTGGTTAGGAGGATTTCGCGTACGTTACAATTCCAGCTGAGCGCTGTGTCGGATCAAAAACTACGGAATGGAGGTACTATGCTGGGCATGGTACAATACGACAAGGGTCGCTATGCGGTTGAGGGTCTCGCATCAACCGACGGCGGTTTGCTTGGAGCGCGCGCGTTATACAATTTCGGCGGCGATGTGGCTCACTTGGATACACAAACGCAACCAGCGACTACTAATGGGAACGGAACGGGTAACGGCGAGAGAGAGCGCATTTTCGGCCGGTTCAGCACTGGTGCCGAGTTCTACTACGGTACGCTAAACAAGTCAGGAGGGATGAGCGTTGGAACGCGATTTGCGACGCTGCCTACGCACAAAGGTACTCCCCTCACTGCGACAATGACGGTTAACCCCTTGATGGGAACTATTAGTTGGAGCTACGCAGTCATGGCTGGTAGCTATTGTTCACTTGCATCGAGGATGGATTTCAATGTTTACAGTTATGAAAGTGACTGGGCTGTGGGTATGGAGCTCTGGAGAAAGAGAACGGCCTGGTCTATCAACCAAGAATTGGAAGAAGTACCAACGCCAGTGAACATCACGCCCGAGAGGGGTTTCCAGGAGAAATTGGAATGGGAGTTAGATGGCCCTCCGTTACCCTTGGACACGGCTGAGATTCTGCCACCACCGGAACTAGTCGCTCAGCCAAAGAAGGAGGAGAGAAGCTTCCAAGCTAAGATGGAGTGGAGGCTAGACGATCACGATGTGGATTCGACAGTATCAACCACCAATGCAGTATCAACCACCAATGAGAATGATGATGAGAATGATGATCAGTATTCGGGCGTTTTGAAGGCGCGCCTAGACCAGCATCTCAGGGTTGGTCTTTTATGGGAGGGCCGAGTCAAGTCTTTACTTTTTAGTCTTGGCAGTAGTATTGACCTACGGCGACTTGACTCGCCTTTCCGCACACTTGGACTCGAAGTACAATTCTCGGCATAAAGATGCCAATAAGATAAGCCCAGACCCTCCAAAATGGCTTTCGTGGCGATTAATCAGCGCGTCTGTATTGCTGTTCAACCCGAATGTGCGATATCATTGCTTGACGATGGATTGGTGGCACGGTCGCAATTACGCCCCTGATAGTACGCCCAACCAATCTCAGGGGCCGACGCATATTGACAGCATCCTTCCCGAGGCATTCTTCCTGTACGAGGGACCTATGCTATGGTCGCATCGATGGAAGAAGATTTGCAACAATGAAAAGAGATGCGGATTATATGTCAATTTTCGGGCCATGATACCTCTCTCGGTGACCCCGGGGTTAAAATACCTTGATGTCTACCTACCTAGGTATGTAGGCTAATTCGACTGGGCCCCCGATGCGTCCCTGAAGGCCTCCGATGCGTTCTTAACTAACGAACACCCTTGTTGTTGCATGCAGTGATGCGACCCAGGAGACCGGATAGTCTAATTGGAATATCTCCATAGATACTCGAACCACATGTGGTGTCGCTTTAGCATCTCGCAACTCGGCACGCCACTATGCTGTCGCAAGGATAACTACCTGCCTGCTGTATGTAGTCATGGGTTTGAGCTCCCTTTGCTACCATTGACGGCTTTGCCCTGCGCCGAGAAAGGGGCCGTCTTGGAAGAAGCTTGTTGAGAGAGGCAACTGGGTCTAAGCTATATTGACCTAATCTCTCCGCATGTTGTGGTGCAACACGAGCTCTCTAGGATTTACTGTGCCTTGGCTTTGCTTCCTGTATGCTAAGAACAAAATTAGTGTATCATAGGTTTGATATGACTCTTGATCATGACTAGATGCTAGCTTAATCGACTAGAAAATGCCATGTAAATAGCAAACTCTGCACCATAGTACTTGAAGAGATGAGATAGAAAGATTAAAGTTCAGGAGACCGTATCATTTTACTTCTTCAGCTATGATAAGGCGTTGATTCATGACGTGCTGTAAGTTTTGATAATCAACTTAAGACGGGGTTAGGTTAGGGGGTAGGTACTCGTGTACAATGATTGATATGCAAAGTTGAAGTTCAGCTGTGGGGTACGTACTGGAGGCTGAGAACCTTGATGGCCAGCGGAGATAGGATCTCGGCATGAGAACCCTGATGGACAGGCTAATACACGGGATCCTCTAAAAATGCCTAGTAGCGGTACCAACCGACGTATCACGAGCCGCAAATCTGGAAAGGGCTTAGTCATGACCTGTATACTTGTACCTAATTGGACGACATAGTACAATGCAGACAATGTACCCAATGAATTAAAAGGGTCTTTAGTATGGGAACCCATTTAATGAAAGAAATACCGCCGAAGAACACTGGATCTTGGGGGTTGGGACAAAGTAGATTTTTCATCTGGTTTCTGCTTTGTGTTGGCACAGAATAAGCCTTGAGCTTTTTGGTAGAAATGCAAGGCTTAATATATCGGCTATCAGCCCTGTCAGATGACGTTAGGTACCTAGGTATGTTACGAGAATACTACACATCCTCCCGGGCAAAGGTTGGTTTTGCCTTTTATCACGGCCCGTACTCATGGTGGTACGCTACCTGACGTAGGGCGCTTTAGTCCGAGTGGTAATGAAGGTTTTGACAGTATGAAACAGGAATAAGTCTAAAAAGGATATCTGCATCAGTGCATACAGAAAAAAAAAGTTTATTTCCTACAACCCAGATAGTCTAATACCTGGAATTTACATCTCATTTCTTAAGTGATGTTTGTATGTACTTAGCTAAGCCCATACCGAGCACCACGCGCATCACCGACCAATAGATCTAACTGACCCGTTAGACCCACTCCATATCTAGAGCTTTCTTTCCCTAAAATGGCTTACTCGCCCGACGGTACGTACCTGTCTAAGTCAGTCTAACGTAGAAACCCACCTGTCGGTTCTGCTGACATTTATAAGGTATCAACTTTGTGCGGTGCCAAACTCGGCCGTTGACCATCAAGGTTCTCATTTTTCCATGATAATGATACTTCCCGCCGTTTGCCTTTTCCTAAATCTCTCGTCGCCCGCCCTTGCTTGCCCACATAATATGCCCAACTAAGCTTGCGAAGTACTTTGTAAATAGAGGAGCTGAACTAATAAACGTCGTACCTACATGATAAATTTGAAGGATGTTATGTCATTCCATCCCATCCCATCAAAACCTATCAATAGACAAGGAGGGTTATACCCATACGTAATTTTCGTGATCATCCACACGGGACGTTGTTCACACTCTATTTCTATTCAGCTAACCCTGAAAGTTGTCGCACTCCTCATTCCAATCACCCTACGCTGCTAACGATCACTTGTCCACGCGGATTGGCGTCTCATCTGCTCGTTGAACGAGGACAATACTATCTCCCAGGTGGTCTTTCTATACAACCTTTCATTTACGGTACGCGATAGTACACTCCCTAGAAAATCTACGAAAATCAAGCGAGGACGTCTACTTGGATCACACTCTATAAGATCGCGCAGTTTCTAGGAGTAGTATCGTCGAGACCTTCTAGAATATCCCGGAACACAAGCATCAACCAATAAGGAGACGTATATGTTGCGCTGATAGGACGCGCATATTGTTAACTCAAAATTGCGCATTGATTGTCATCAGCGCTGTTGCCTTTCTCCGATACCATAAACTCTATCGTCTGTATTTATAGGTACTTATACGCGCCTGGAGCACGAAAAACGAAAAAAAAAAAAGAGGACCGACTCTATTCACCGAACTGACGCCGTATTCTGACAAGTCCTGAGGTTCTTCTGGCTTGAAACGACAGGATACGAAGTATTTCCCAATAGGTAGGGTCCATTTCCTTCTCGTCAATTTTGGCACGCCGTTCTGCTAGTTATATGCTTTGCTTTACGATCTGGTAAAAACCCCTGGAACGGATACGTAAAATATTTCAAAGCTTGCTGGCGTGCATAGGCCATCAAGGTCCTCCTCCTGCACTAGACCTTGGACCCTAACAGCCTCTAAGCTCTTTGAAATTTCTTCACCTTGGATATACAACCCTATTGTTGTTCTTTTTGTTGTTCTTTGGTCTTAATTCACTTCAAAGAAGTCGTTGTACCTTGCTGGACACTCCCTATCTTATTATATTTTCACCCCTCTCCCTTGCCTTTGCAGCTGCAGAAAAGCAATTCATTACCTGCATCATCCTGCTAACCTAGTCCTCAGCCTCAGAACTTTGCGAATATCAAGCTGGTGTATATATCATCATTGCCCTCTTTCGTTGATCTTTTTCTGACAGCTAGTTAGAGATAGGTTCACTCCTAGAGGGTCATCGGGATCACTATATCTTTACCCCCTGAGCTATATCTTGGCATTAGCCTTACTAGGCATTGCCCTTTTCTAAGATATAGAGACATATATTCTCTATATTTTGACGACAAAATCTTTCAAGATGTCGGTGTTACATACAGCTCTAGATGCTGTACTTCGTATACGGCAGGAGGACGGTTCTTCCGATGCGGCCCCTGAATCCGGCTTCACCGTCGAGGTCGACTGCGGCACTGGTAACGAATACGATGGCCGAATGGGAGTGCGCATATCCTCTATCTTCGTTATCTTGGTTGGTTCGCTACTCGGTGCTGTCTTGCCCGTCTTCTTAGCCCGCGGTGCGAAAGTGAGGGTGAACGGAGCGGCATTCTTCATCGCGAAATATTTCGGCTCGGGTGTCATCATCGGAACAGCATTCATGCATCTTCTCTCTCCGGCATTCGAAGCTTTAAAATCCCCGTGTCTTCCGGATGGTCCTATTAACGACTACGACTGGGCGGCTGGAATTTGTTTAATGACGGTCTTCGTCATGTTTACCATCGAACTTATTGCGAGTCGCTTTGACTTCTTCGGCCATGACCATCATGACGCGAAGGTTGTCGACCCGTCCCTGGATATTCTTAAGAAGGGAAGCCAGGTCTCGCCGTCACCAATCCAAGACCTCGAAGCTGGCTCATCAAACAAGGAGAACAAAACTGGGAACGCAACCGAGAATGGCTCAGCTTTACCTACAGACCTTAGCTATCCTCCTGGTGGCGAAGATCATCTAGGCCACCAACGTGAACACCACGATAACGAAAGCCATTCTGCTTTCGCCGCGCAAATGACGGCGCTTTTCATCCTCGAGTTCGGTGTCGTATTCCACAGTATCTTCATTGGCTTGACACTTGCAGTTGCCGGTGAAGAATTCACGGTTCTATATATCGTGCTCGTCTTCCATCAGACATTCGAAGGTCTCGGTCTTGGGTCGCGGTTGGCTACGGCACAGTGGCCCAGCTCTAAGGCATGGATGCCATATGCATTAGCGTTTGGCTATGCCCTCAGCACCCCGATATCTATTGCCATCGGCCTTGGAGTTCGATCAACTCTTCAGCCGGGCAGCCCGAAAAGCTTGGTCATCAACGGTATATTCGACTCTATCAGTGCCGGTATTCTTATCTACACGGGTCTCGTCGAGTTACTCGCCCACGAGTTCATGTTTAACTCATACATGCGCAATGCGGGACTAAAGGTTCAGCTCTACGCGCTAGGATGCGTCGCACTGGGCTGCGGGCTGATGGCCGTGCTTGCGGAATGGGCTTAAGATTGGTCCGGAAGTCCGGAGGCTTTAGTTAGTGGGAGAGAGAGGATATTAACGACAGTTCCGCCACGCTATAGGCCTTATGCCTGTGCCTTGTCACACCTTCACACACTAGACGTCCCAAGTCTATCGGACTCAAATGAGCTATCAACTCTACAAATGTACATAGGAACTTTTCATGTTGATGTACAACTTACATATTGTACTGACAATAAATGTAAAAATGGCACTGAATCGCCAATAAAATTAATACAATATTGACGAAAGGCATAGTTTTCTTATAGTATCTACCTAAATCCGTGAGCTCCCGTATATGTATTTCGTAAACTATTTCCTTGATAGATGACCCCTATTGAGCACTCCTCCGTGCCTATAAACCCCCAAGCTAAATCTCCGAAGACAGCAAACAGTAATGACAACTTCTGACATTTATTTTCGTCTCTTACACACACAAACATATTCCCCCGCGCACGCCACAATAAGACGTGTCAAATCAACATCTCGTACTCTTATCTACTACACCATCTTCTATCAGAAAAAGCAATAGCTCGGCACCCGGACCTTATGTATATATTGGTCATACTATAGGGTCTGCTAGTTGCTAACCTATCACATCTGGTAAATTACATACATTGGCGGTTTGGAATTTATTTGCTAATTATAATCGAGGCGTCCTTGCCTATAGGTTACGTGTGCAGCTACGATGCGCCTTAAGTGCCCAGGTACGTGTTTCCAACGGTCATAGCAGGTCCGCAATATGTTCTTGCCCTCCTGAAGTACATACCTACCTAGGTTATATCGAGCCACATAAACGCACCTTCCTATATACCACCAGCTACATACTGGACTTTACCTAACGCTGCTGCCTATAAATCCCCCCCCGCCATCATTTCTGACTATCCAAATCTCTCCGCCTCACCTACTCCTTTCTCTATCCTCCACGTGCCCGTTAGTTTAACCTGGTGATCAACTAACACTTCTAACATTTCATCTCAGCCTCGTAATTACCAATACCCTTTTCACGCCTCTTTGACGCTCTTATATGGTCATTGCGTGAACCCGATTGTGACAACTCTCTGCCCAACGTTGAAGATATTGCGATCCTAGAACCAATACACCATCGTCAACAACTCGAACTTGAGTTTCTCGCCTTGAAACTGCGCACCTCGTTCGAAGCTGTTTATTATTGAGTCTTTTTTAATTTAGGCTTGAGAAGCCGGTTTTATTTCCTTATTTTTAACCAGAATTCCCTAGTTAGCTTTTGGATCTTTAACGTCCGTCTCTTCCTGACTCATATACCTATTCCAATCTGACGCCACCCCCTCCCCCTCCATTATCCCCTCTTCTTATAGTCAGGTGATATGGAGGGAAACAACTACATCGTGGTCGCGGATCTCGGCCTCAAGCCAATCCACCTGGCTTGTCTCCAGGGCGACTTTGAAGGGGTCATCAAGTTGGTTTCACAATCTGAAGATATCATTGAAACGATCACGGAGCCGAAAATTGGTACGGAATGGGGACTTCGTGAAACACCTATGTGAGTCTCTATCTCTAGAGTTTCCTTGTCCGTTATCACTCCTACTATCTTTCGCTATCATATGCGTCCGGGCAGAGGAATACCAACTAAATGTGTTACAGCAAGCTCGCTGCCCTCATGGGACATCTCGACATAATCGAGTTCTTTATCCAGAAAGGCGTCAACTTAGTGTCCGACGGTCTATATGCCTCGTCATATACTAAAGATGAAGGTTTCGCAGTGCGTAGACGAAAATTCTTTCTTGAGACGGCTAGAATAGGACGTGAGCATCTCGATGCTCATAATACACGCAAGGTCATCTACGATCTTCTGACTTCCCAAGGCCGCCGAAGCGTTCTTAAATCAAGTGAGTAAAAAAGCAAATTTGCTATCTAGGTTGCTTGAAGAATTAATGACTGATGAATTGTTATAGTGAGAGGCCTGAGGGCTGACATAGGTTTCCCTGATTATAAATTGGCAAAGCAAGGAAGCCAGATTGTTGTATATGCTCCGGTCTATCGAGTAAAAACCGACATCCCTCTGGACAGAAGCAAGACTATTGGTCTTATCACAGCTAAGGGTAACAGCGAAGTCCTGATGACCGCTCATAGTGGTTATAAGCCTGGAGGCGACCGTGATGAGAAATGCCTCGACACGAATAAGTGGAATTATATTGCCCTTCATCACATTGCTGCCCTACTCAAGTTTCACTTCCCCGGAAATCAGCGTGACAATGGGAACAAACCCGCCGAAGACGAACATCGAGGCCGTGCACACGCCGGACACGTTGAAGTTCTACTCGCGGCATGGTATGCGCTTGAGATGACCCGAAAGTCAAGCGGGAATCTAGAGGCAGACGAGGATTGGCTTCTTGCCAATATGCATATGCTGAAGCATGCGACACTTGGCAATGCGCGTTCGGCCGTGATCATGATCGATTCACAGCCATGTGCTACATGCCTGAAATTCATCAATAGAATTTTCCAGTATACGGGCGTACACTTTTCCGTTAGAGGCGCGATTGGTATTGGCCCGACCCTTGCAACAAAGGACAAGAGAAGCGGCGCAAGATGCGATACCTTCGGCGACACATTTCCAGAATCTGATGGTGAAGAGTCTGCTGTCGTGGAGGACGTGGTTCAGGGTTTAGGTGGCGTTACCGCAGATACAGCGTGCCAACCATTCATGGGGATGTCAATGGAGAGACAAGGATTGTCTCCCATCCTCAACAACGATGCTGATATTATTATTCCTGCTACGAACCCCGCCACCGCCATGGAGCGAGCTATGCCTATCACACCCGCCCGACCGAGGATGCAATGGCCTATACCTGAACACAGATCACGCTTCTTCGAAGATCCATTCTCTGACATACCGTCTCGCCGACCACCAAATCATTTCGAAATCTTAGCTGAATATAAGAAGAAGACGCCGGTATACGAGTTCCCTGGGTATGAGGCTATTATGACGGACCGTCATCCGCGCCAGCAGCAACCGCTTGCGAAGCCTTTCATTCTCCCATCGGGAAATCGAAGGCCGTCTTCTGCGGTAGAGGAAGATGCTGTACTCATTGATGTGGTAGATGATAGCGATACTGTTATGTGTTCATCCACAAGCAGCGATAACGAGTCGACTCTTCGACATTCTGTGGTCATTGTCGGTGCCGGAAAAAAGGATAGCGATAGCAGCACCCTTCGACCTAATGAAGCGAACTTTTTGTACTCTAGTTTTGAGCCGATTGCCGCCCGCAAGAATGGTAGTATTTCGAAGGGAGAGAATCAAAGAGATCTAGGACGCCATGCTAACGTCCACTCGGAAAGCGACGACGAAGATGATTACTACTACGTGCCAAGACAATTGTCTCAACGATCTCGTCCTAACGACGAGGATAGTCTCGTTAAGGAACAGCAAAAAGAGAGAGAGATAACTCCGTGTCCGGTCTCTGGACTAGCCAAACTTCAGCAGTGGCGTTACCAGCCGCAACAACGAGTCCGCCGTCAACTATTGCAGCCATGGCATCGCGAAGGGCAGACGATTCAGCATCATATATACCCTAACAACCCTGTTCCAGAACCGGTTTGTTTTGACTCTGTTCTCACTGAGGAAGTTTATAGAGAGAAGCGTGAACAGACACATGGGAGTAAGGGTTAAGACCCCGCTCTATCGCTTCTGTGAGCGCTTGATAGAATCCGAGCAAAACTTGGAGATGCTTTAACTGGCTTGCTTGTAGCTTATGAAATAATAATCATGAGCAAACTACGAATGGTCTACGAAGGAAAGGTTCTAGTTTTTGAAAGTAATTCGATGCATTCGAAGGGAAAAAGCACGAAGGACGAAGGACGACCGAAAGGAAGCAATGTATGATGTGGTGATAGGAGGACACGCTATGCTGATCTCACACTTGCTGGACATGTTGGAATTTCGCAGTTAGAATCTGGCTATTGCAGTCATTTAGTCATTTCTATGTTCCTTAGCCCCACCCAGCTATATTGCTCTTAAATAACTCAAAACGTAATAAAAAACATGGCAGTCACGCGTATTAGAGACGAATAATGTGCCATGGGGAAGTGCGAAAGCGAAGTTCGCCAAATCAATTCATTCAGCCATTTTCAGACGCCGTGCCCATAGACCTTTGCTACCTAGACCGTAGTAGTAGAATCATTCCCGCATGGTATCAACATTTATTCCTCATCCTCTTCCTCCTCCTCGGCCTCAGCAGTAGTCTGGGCAATTCCTATAGGCAGTCAGTATCTTCTTATCTCGAGCAAGAACGTAGTGGTTGACTTACGGTCCAGATCTCGCTGGCCGGACTGGGTGATGCGTCGGCCACCCTGTTCCTCATCCTGCTCGAGGACACCGATCTTCTCAAGGGCCTGGAGGATCTTGCGGTCGACAGAGCCGGAGCCGTCGACGTGCTTGGAGGGGCGGGTGCCGCGGTTCTTGGCGGTGCCGTGGACCTTGCGGAGACGGCCGACACCGACGGTCTTGCGTAGGTAGACGTGGCGGGCGACGCTGGCGGCGCGCACGTAGAACCAGTCGATGTTCTGGGGGGGAAGCTCGCGCGAGGGACCGGTCTTGACGGTGTCGACCCAACCTGGGGGGTCGCGTTAGCTAAGATAGTTTGGCGAAGGGGAAGAAAAGAAAAGAAAAGAAAAGAGTAGACATACCGGGAATGGGCAGCTTGCCCTGTCGCTTCAAGAAGCTAGCGTACGCGTCGATGAACTTCTGCGCCTATAGTGTGGGGGACCCAAAAACCCATCAGCAAATATTCCGTCATCAGAAGTCTTGCGACCCCCTCGCGCCTGCTCCCGACGGCAATGAAACGAGATTTTTGTGGTTTTCTCATATCCTGTTGCGTCTGGCAATTGTATTTTTGTTTTTTTGGGTCTCATGCTATTGTATGTAGCATTTGCCGTGATGTTTTGATTTGCAGCGCCTGTTGGAGAGGCGCGAGGAGGAGGAGGATGAGGAATTGCGATCCGCTTCCGCTCACGGCGGGCAGAGCGATTTGTGAAAGGTGGAGGAACCTACATCGACATCGCGAACGGAGACTCCGCCGGTCATTTTTGCGGTATTGAAATTTGGGGGGGGGAGGGGAGGATTTTGTCGGAGATATTGGTTGGTCGACTGGGTGTCGTGAGGTTTTTGGCGTTTCGCGCAAGAAGTTGGCTGTGTGCGGAGGAGAGGTGTGGTTTGGAAACTTTTTTTGGGTGAAATTGTCGAGTTGGTGGTTGTTGGAGAGCGTAGCGGGTGAGTGTGGGGCGGTTGGAAAGTCTTGGCGGAGATTAGGGCTTGCCCTCTTGTTTAAGGCGAGTGTCGAGATTACCTAAGTGAGCTGTAAGAAATATGGGGCTGTGTCGTAGGTACCTTAACATGTGGGGGTTTGCTGATGTAAGTTCAACATTGCCCCTTTCTCAACCCCTATCAGCGAGTTCAAAGCATCCATCAGGTTGCTATCGCCTAGGTGGAATTCGGGAAAGTTGACGTATGATCCAGAAATCTATATCTTTATCTGAACGAGCATACCAAAGAGACTTCAAACACTGTTGTTGGCCAAGCAGAAGCTACAGCCCCCTCCCTTTTACTAGTACTATACATAAGGGCATCTCCAAGGTATGATTCAGCCACTGGGTCCCAAGTTGAACGCATTAGATACGCCGCAGTTGATGATGGGGAATTGAATATCGAGTCGTTGTCGCCCTTCTGACACTTCATCTTGTCAAAGTCAATACGTCCAATCAATGCTTCAAAGGAGTGATGAAGGGTCGACGGTGCTTCGTACACCTATAATATTCTAGTTCAACGGATTATCTTATGAAAATCTCCTTGTCTTTTAAGATTCAATATGTAAATTTAGCGTCTCAAATTGACTGCACGTATTGCGCGAATATTAGCTACGCCGAACGAATTCAAATTAAATTTCATTTTTAAAAAAGGGGGTTTGAGCTTTGGATGAGATCCGTGTAAGTGCGGATTCTGCTTTCTGACTCTTGAGCATTATATCTTCATTATAAGGCGACTCTTCTAGATGTTTAATCAACGCCAAAGGGCAGTGGCCGTATTCAAGATGCCGTCTATTTCCGATGCGTAAGACACCTGGGCACCATCTGGCGTTTGGTTCCGGAGTATGAAACTGAAGCATTTGGGAAGTCACCATCTTTTTGAATCACCAGGCTTCTGTATCGTAGATAACCAAGCAGTGTCGTAAATAGATGATGACATGAAGCCATGTGCTTTGCCCGCCGTACAATATGCTGCGACTTAGGCAAGCAGCGATTGAGACTGACTGTATAATGAAATATCCATAGTTATTACTCGGATGATGGGGATCAGTACTAGAGTGAGATTGAACAAGTCTATATTATTCAACTATATACGAGAACACCCGTTTATATGAAGTTCTATGAAATTTGTATTGTAGGGTAAAAGGGGCTGCTAGCACCGCGAAGATTACTTATCTCCCCATACTCCCATGCCACTATATCTAGGTATAGCTACCTGTATATATCTCAGTTAGCAGGGCTTGAACCTTCCAGGTCGGATAGGGGTTGAGGTCTCACATTTGATGCCCCATTTGCCGCCAACATACATCATAAGGAGAGAAGACACTGTTATTGAACCCAAATTGATTTCCTTAGCATCCACCCACATTATTAGCCCTCCAAACATCATCATTCCCAATTGCGATGGAGGTTCTGAGGAAGGATCCGCCACCACCGATTAGTGTACTAATGCCCATTCCTGCCAGTATGACAACGTGCTGCTCGGATATTTTACCCACACTCGATACCAACCCACCACTATTAGAGGCAATATCAGTAAGCCAATTGCTCCAGTGAGCCCGTTCGCCGGCGTCGGTCACTATCGATAGAATTAGGCAAACGCAGTTCACAACAAATCCAAGAAGATCGTTCGCCTTCTTCGGTAATATGTCGAGAACTAGATTGTAGATGCCCGGTACAATCCAAGCGACCCAGCGACAACAGTATGCCCACCACTCTTGCTCGTCCTTGGGAACGGGCATGGAGAACAGGATTTTCATGTTCGCGAGTCTTTTACATAGCGTCGAGAGCGAAAGACTGGTCACTAAAGGGAAGAATGACAGACAAGGTTAGCATTGGTTCCTTCGTATCGGCTGATGGATGGATGGACTGACTAGTCCTCACTGAGACTTACTTTTTACAGGCCTCACACCTTCTGGGGCCACGGAAAACAGCCATGATAGATTGGCGCCAACTGCACATACAGGAGAGACCACGCCCTGGAGATAGGAGATGATCCGTAATGCTTTCGGGCATCTGAAGCTTTGCTGGTTCAACGTTGTACCATCCGTACCTCCTGGGACGAATGCTTTATCAGAGAAGGTGTTTTCTGTTGTACTTGCTGTTGCTAGGGCTGGATTGAGGCTCTTGAAAACATCTGCTAAGGCTTCCGGGGCCTTGTCGAGTTTAATGCCTTCGCACCACTGGTCCGGCGTGCTTCCGGTCGCAATCTTGGCTACTGTTGTAGCTGGAATCGCAGCGATGAGAGAGGCGAGATTCAAAATCGTCATCGGCTCTTTCTCGCCCATCAATCCACAGACGAATTCGTAGAGTGCGCTGAAAATAGGCGCGTTGATCGTCTTTTCCATCTCCGATTGCAGGTCCACTATCATGTCCTCGACTAGTTTGAGCACGCCGTCGATGAACGCAGCAAGCCCCGAGATGATAATATCGGCGAAGTCTACGCAAACTCGCTGTAGATCCGCGATCGTTCCATTCGTGAGAAGAGCCACGAGGTCTGTCCCGGTTTGCTTGAGCTTCTCTTCAATGGTTCCCCAAACTGGCTTGAGGACATCTTCGAAAAGCTGGACGATAGGATCATTGGAATCAAAATCTTGCGGTTCGTTGGTTATCTCGTCTTCCTTATTCAACGGTGCGGCATGGCGTAAATGATAAGTTGCCATGTTGATGGCTGGTGTCATCTCCGAAATGTTATGCATCCCATCGTCTTTCTCTGTAGCTGTTTGCTTCATTGACGAGATCGTCTGGCTACTGAACTCAGGGGGAAGTGATAAATTCTTTATATCCTTTCCGATGGTTGCGAAGATCGACTTGACCTCGGCTCTGGTGCTCTCAATGAGAGTTGCGGCTTCAGCCACGCCGTAGTCTAGAAAGCCTGTTCCAATGACTGAATTAGTGACAAGTGAAAGACAAAACGATGAACCCAGAACCCAGAATTATCCATATACAATTAAACTTACTTTTGCTGGTCTCGGCAATGACTTTATGTGTAGCCCATATGTGATCCCATCCTAGCAAGTGTCCGAACCAGGCGAGAACCTGAAAAGTCAGTCAGCATAATTTGTTGGTTTTAAGTACAATAAAATGAAAGCGTAGCACCTTATCTAGGTCAATTCCGACGAGCTTTAGAAGGAAGTTCAACCCTTTGTAAATAGTGACCAAGGTATCCAAGACAAGTCGGAGGATTTTATCTCCTATATGGAGCACGAACTCGAATGCATCCCCAACCTTCGAGATGATGAATTTCACCCCGTTTGCGAGTTTGACAACGCCGTCTTCGACGAACTTGACGATATCGTGAAAGGTATTCTCTATCCAGTGCCAGATGTCGCCAATTACCTCGCCCCACGATTCGATCCGGAACGGCGTGTCTCGCTTCACTTCCTCGATCTCCTCGTCGCTGAATACTGCCCAAGATCCATCCTTCGTTCCGAGTCCCAGGGAAAACCCGTCAGGGATCGTGGAAAGCGAGACGGTTGCGCGTAGGTCATGTTTGATCGCCACTCCCGTCACATCGTTGGGCGTCTCCACGGCCGTGAAGATGTTTCCGTATTTGTGCGGAGGAAAGCTGTCACCGACAGATCCGCGGATCATCGAAAGCGACCGCGCAATCCCGTCGGATACATCTTCAGATATTTCACTCGGGAGTACTGACTTGCCATCCTGAGTCCGTGCTGCTCTCAGTGATGCCCCGTCAGTTATGCCAAGAAGATGGTGGTGTATTTTTCCATTGGGGAAAATGCTCAGAGTCTCGTTGAAAGCGTCGCCTAGTGATAAATCGAGTTAGCATCGGAATGAAACGCATCAAATGAGAAAAAAGAATATGGTTGGTCCTACTAGCAATATGAATCACGGCTGGAGCGACGTCGGAAGCAGTGCTTATGATGGTGATATCACCGAACTCGTCAGTCTCAACCTCCGCGGGCACATGATTGTCTAGAGAATAAACAAGGCCGTTAACCGTGGCATACTGCCATTCGCTTGACGTGATCTTAACCTTGGCGCGTACAGGAGCTCCGGACAGGTCACCGAGGTGAAACAGGGTCGTGAACGAATTAAAATTGACAACGTAGTCGCTCTGGCCGACTCTGGCAGTCTTGTGATTCCAGAGGGTTGAGGACGGATCTTGCCAGTAATGTGTGACGGTAAGCTCCGTGTCCAAGGTAAATATCTCGTTACTGCTCGGGCCATTATCTGACTTGACGACGCGAAGAGGCGCCACGTGAAGTACGTTTTTGGCGAAAAGGATAGGTTCATTCCACTTCACGACATGTCCTTCCTGACGCTCTCCACGGACTAGATATAGAGAACTTGGCGAAGCCTCTACCCAGAGAGACATCTCACCTGAGTCTTCCTTGGCTATCTTGACCTGGCGTACGTCCTTGATAGAGCCTGTAACTTGTTCCATGAGGTCGGCTCTTCCGTTTGGAATGCGGTAAAGCCCGGTAGCTGCCCCAACGTATATATCGGAACTTGGATTTCTCACCTCAGCCCGTGAAGTTGATACGACAATGCTACTATATGCCAAGTGGCGATACGCCTCAGGCAAGTGTGAATTTCCTGGGCTGTAGTCATAGGATAAGGACCCCTGTTTGTCATCACCAATTGTCTTAGCAATTAAAGACACCGACTCTCCCAGCTTGTAGAGAAAATAGTTCGCTCGCTGGCTGAAGTTGAATCCCATCTGAAGTCCAAATAGACCATTCTCATCCACATCTAACCCTTCGGGGAATTCAACCCTGAACGCAACGTTGGTATCACTATTCACCTGGTAGTAATGTCGTGAACCATGCGCATCTCCGACAACAACAATCTGAGGGTCACAATCATCGTCGGATGATCCCACCAGTATGTGGCGTCCTATGAAATTCTTATCGAGGCCGTCAACTTTAGTTGCCAAGGACGATAACTTGGAAAAATCCGTTTCCGCTACGTTGTTGGGCATCGTGCTGACAAAAAACACATCGGTCCCCGTCGAATCCTCTCTCTGGAGTATGAAAGCAAGCGAAATGCGACCTTTCGTGTCCTGAGTCACGTCGAATTGAACAGCGCGAGAGTAGTTACGGAAAGAGTCCAGCAAATTCGCGGAGGACCAGCCATCCAGATTTTCTCCCGACGTGCTTCGGAGCATCTGGAAGCTTCCCTCAGAGCCAATAGTGAATATCAAAGGGTTTCCGACGCTATCTTTAACAACATCAAATGTCGAGGAGGGAGCAACTATATAGTCATAATTAATAAGATCACTTTCAGCTGGGAGACCTGGGGGTTGCATACCTGGCATAGCTTGTTGTATATTGGACATTAGTTCTGATGACACGGTTGCTTTCAAACCATTGCTATGTTGTGCCGTCGCAGCATTGAGCGTTATTACGTCAACCATGGGGGCAGCTAACGGTGACGGGTTCATCGCAATATCCTGGGGCCCGTTTCCAGTCATATCAAACAGTCGAGTCTTTTTTACTATCGCTGCGGCCTCACAGAGATGCTCGATATTCGGGATCGAGATGATGCGTGAACATGGCGTTTGTTCGTATTGGTATTTGACCTCTGTGGCGGTTGAATATAAGGAAGGCTCGCTAGTAAGATGATAAGTCTCGGTCTTGTAGGTCAGTTGTACACTGAAGTCTCCGTCACTGTCGATCGTAGGTTTCTGTCTCAGGGGGTGGGTATTAGCACTGCATTAACATAGACTATTATCGCTCATGGGAATCAAACAGCTTCGCAATCATACCTTGGAGAAAAAGACCTGGCCAGCAGGCAGCATAAAAGTACTGTTGATGTTGGAATCCAGACCACCAACAAACGCCGCAGGACCTGGTAACCTACCCATATCAGGGGATACCAGTTCCAAGAAAAGCTTCGAAAAGAAATTATCGGTACTCAACCCGAAAGTGAAGATAGCCTTGAGGACATCTAGGATCGTTCCAATAATTATCGCGACCTCCTCCCAGAACTCAGCGCACCCGTTCTTCCCGGATGATGGGCCATATTGTGAGAACACCGGATCTGACGCCTTTACTTCGATGGTTACCTTTCCATCCTTATCCTTCGTCTGAGTGAGTGTTATTTCGGCGGACCATTCTATTCTAGTGCTTGCCCACGCTACCGCCTCGCATATAATGTTCTTTCTAGCGGTTTTTTCGAATGAAATTTCCCCAGAGAATCTGATAGTTATACAAGATTCCGAGGTGTTAAATGCGCTGACAGAGTACTTGTTGGTGTATTGATCATCCCCCGCCTCAACCTTGGCGATCTGGAAGGATACATTTCCACCAATGCCGGATTTTGCGTCTTCGTATTTTGGGGTGGGAGGGATTTTGAGGTCAGTGTCCTTAAATCTCTCCGAAAACTTGGTGCTAAAGGACTCATAGAATGGATAGAGGATCAATGATTCATAGAACGAAAACGAAGAATAAATCATTTTCCCGTCACACTGCTCCTGGGGTTGGATCCAGTTAGAATCGAAATTCCCTGGTGTAGGGTGAGTGCCAATACCCAGGTATTTCTTCGTAGACCCCTCGGTATTCAGGACGAAGTTGATTGTACTTCGATCTTGATCTGTCGGATCGAAATATAAACTGAACGTTTGGCCGATGGGCTTGAGGCTGGGCGGGACATTTTTATCCGGATCCGATTGACTTCTATTGTCTGAAATGGTGTACCCCAGAATGAATGGATTCGACTTGGGATGAGCTTTGAAGTACTTAAGATAGCTCGTCATAACGAACACAAAACCCTGCTTAGCTGCCTCAGTAGCTTTGTTGACATTGGTGTGGATGGGGTTGAAGTTGACCAGGTCGGTGGATTCAAAATTCACAAACATCTGAGCCACAGAGAATCCTTCCGATACAAACTTGGTGAGTTTATCGGCGACAATTTCTGGAACAGCCTTGCCAGCTTGGAGATCAGAGCGTCCGATACCAGCAAAATCAAGCGAGATGCTGATACCATACTGCCAACCGGCCATGTCCCACTCCTTAAGCCTACCACTGTTCATGTCTCGAAGCCAGGCAGAGCCTCGGTCGAAATGAAGGACCAGGACAATATCCGTACCGCTATGATCAATAAGAACGCTAGGCATGTAGTTTCCATTGATGAGAGGATCTTGGGGTTTCCCAGAAGAATCCTTAGGAACGTCTTTGTAGTTGTCGTAAAACTTAGGAATTGACGAGTCCGAAAACTCGTCATATTCCATGCTCAGAATAAAGCTTGGGAAATCGTATGGTTAGCACAACTTCGTATATATATGCCTGTAAAATGCGTAGCTTGTACCTCGTCTTGATAGTAGCAATATCAGGGTGTGCCAAGTGAATAAGTTGATCATTCACGGACTTCTGAGTAACAGAAACGACCATGTCGTATCCGGAACTAGTAAATACATCGGAGTTCTTCATCTTCAAAGAGTGGTGAAATTCCAAACGGCAAACTGTACTTGGGATCAAAAGAGAGCGAACCAGTAGCTAAATTTCAAATCTGTTCAACTGTACTTGAGTGTTGCAGAAGTAAGAGTGTCCAAGGAGAAGGAGTGAACGAGACGTCTATCAGATTTATAAGGACGCCGAGCTACCTTTTGGGCCTCCTCGAAACTGCCATATTTCCCTGCCGGCCTCTGTATTGCTTGATAGCGAACCGCGGGAAAATTCAGATATTGCAGATGGGGTTGTCTCTTGGCTTCCTGGTCAGGGTAGTAGTTGATTGGAAGGGTCATCGTGAATCGAAAGAAAGACACGATTTTACCTTATCAAAGACGAGGCCGGCGACCTCGGCCATGACCGCGGTGATGTTAGCCATGATCTCAACCAGTCGGCAACACTCGAGGGTGCTGATCAGCTATAATGAGAAAGGACGGGCAGCGAAAGCCGTAGCTGAGCGGCTGCAGAATTAATAAACCATGCATGTATGCACGATGCCAGAGCTGGGGTCCTACGGTGCGCCGAACCAAATCCGAAAAGACAGCGGAGAGCTTTCAGCTGGTCCAGTTTTCACAATGGCCTGCATTCCGGTCAGTAACTCCGGTTAGCAACCACTTATAATCAAGGTCACCCGCATAGGAGGATCGATAGGTGTCCGGCACTTGGAATAGTCAAAGGACTAGTTAGCTACTGGATTAAGACTTCTCTTCAACTTCCCTACGCGAAGATTGTCTCAATTTCTCAGGTACTTGCTCATCGCTGATTTGATAGGTATTGGAAAGGTGAGACGTGCCGCAAGCTATGACTCCAAAAGCAAGCCCTTCAGCTCACCCAAATCGAGAATCATGCAGGCTATCTAGCTATGTACTTTTATTCCGAATGGCTACGCGTGCACTGAATCATCCTAGCTGAAAACAAGAGGATGTGCAGCTTGCAGAATGCCGGTGGAGTCTACTATATAGACCATGACCACAGGAGACTTGCTACAACCACGAAGTCGTAAATGGCGCTTACTACTAATTCTTGCACAAGTAGAATGCGCCGGGCTAGCACGCGCCGTATTGTCGGGGGCTACCAAATAAATCAGAAGAAACGCATATAAAACATGATCTCTAAGCTCTCCATACCTAGGTATATGCCCTAAGTTTACGAAGGGTTACTAGCTGCGTTACCCGTTCGCGCAGGCGCTTACGGGGGGAGTGCCTAGCTTCAAGAGTGCCTTTTTCATACGCCACATATAAGTCTGGCCTCTGATTGGCTAGCCACACCTCAGCGCACGTCCGATGAATTTTTTATAAAATCAATTAACCTACTATAATATTGTATAAAAATTCTAATAATTGGTATCGTTGGATAGAGCGCGTTTTGCATGACCTTTCTATCATATTTGCATGTGTTTTAGACTTTATGCGATAGAATGGCAAAGGAAAAAGTCGCCAACTGCGGGGCGATTTTAAGGATCTGATTGGCTGGAAAAATTGTGGCAGTACTAATAAAATA